>NW_015642873.1:238939-239954 GCF_001515625.1 Sinocyclocheilus rhinocerous | reverse complement strand
GCTCGTTGATAATATCTCCCAAGGGTAACATGTAAAGCGTGAAGAGTAATGGCCCTAGTACTGAGCCTTGAGGTACTCCATACTGCACTTGTGATCGACAAACAATGATTTTCACTGACAGCTCCTACTGTGTACAAGACACATTCCAGCCCATGACCAGCTTCATTCTTACGCCACACTTAGTATTTCAAAGACATATTCCCTGGAAGTACTATCTGTTTGTTTTCTTTGTTGCTTGATATTCAACTGTCTCTGACATGCATTATTTGCACACGCACACAGCCGTACATTAGTAAGGGCAGTGGCGCTCTGTGGAGCCGCAGTGGTGTTTTATTGCCTGCCTGCCGGAGCAGTCAGCCTCGTAACTCCTCATAAGTAGAGAGCTTAGCCGTGGTGAGTGGATAGAAATGCATACTGTCCTGCCAGTGTCGATAGCTGTGTTTACATTCGTCTGGAGCCAATGATGTTTGTTTAATTTGCAAATGACTGACAGTTAATCTCTCCGCGTGTCCCTGTTAATATTCCTGGAATATCACCCACCTAATTAACAAACTGCTATGCTAGATGGCGTTGTATGAGTTGTAATTAGCCAAACATAGTGGAAATGATTAGCTATTAGAAGTTGTCGTGCTGATAAAGCAAAGATGATTTGGGATTAAATTGTTGTGAGCTTGAATAAATATGGAAACAGGCTGGCGTCCTGTTACCTGGTTTTGCTTCATGGGTTAAGAAGGATTAAAACGGCAATATTAGCTGGTGTGTCCAGATTGCAGCCTTGGCAAGTGCTGTAATCCAGTGATTTATTAGGACACAATTACATTTAAGCATTTTATGAACAGTATGTATGCAGGGCCTAAAATTAACACTCGCCAAGCGCCAAATGCGAGTAAAAATCAGCGTTGGCGAGTCCATGTAACAGTGTTACGAATTATAACAATGCAATGAAGTGAAAACAACTCACAGTTTTAAAAGAGATTCGCTGTTTCTGACATAAGCGAATAAAATAATCTTTTCC
>NW_015642873.1:237662-238913 GCF_001515625.1 Sinocyclocheilus rhinocerous | reverse complement strand
TCGGCTGTACGCATATGCTGAGCCGCTTCAGACAGCTCACCAGTAACGCTTCAACGGACGAAAACACACACAATTATGTCAAAATGCACGGTTTTGGCGAGTTACCTTGTAAACAGAGTCTTAAATGAGTTCTAAATGACCGTAAAGAGTTGGGAGAAAATCGGGTGTGTGTCAGATCCGCGTCATCTGCATCAGGTTTTAAAGAGACAGCGCTGATTTTAAAGTGAAACC
The DNA here is from genome assembly GCF_001515625.1 of Sinocyclocheilus rhinocerous. Taxonomy (NCBI): domain Eukaryota; kingdom Metazoa; phylum Chordata; class Actinopteri; order Cypriniformes; family Cyprinidae; genus Sinocyclocheilus; species Sinocyclocheilus rhinocerous. The sequence goes on along the minus strand of NW_015642873.1, from coordinate 238,682 downwards.
TGCTGAAGTCTGTCATTGATGTATATCAAAGAACAAAAGAAAAAGAGACGTCCTTGAACTGCTCTAGTCGCTGATTAAATTTTATAGCTTGAATAAAGATTAATATGTATAGTTTATGCATATATAATATAGTATATGTGAAGATTGTTTTAAAATCACTTAAATTAAAAGTTGTTATATATTTCAGAGCCTATTAAATGTTAAAAATAATGGCTTTCAATTTTTGGCCGGTAAATTTTATCATGTCACCGGCCATTGGCAGGTGTGGCAAATAGTTAGTTTTAGGCCCTGTATGTATGTAAAATAAATGTGTAAAAATGTGTAAAATAAATACCTGATTTAATCAATATTGTATAGTATACACTCATTTACTAACACACTTACAATTACTTACAATTTGTATTATACACTGGGATTTGGGAAGTTTGGGATGTTTTGAAAGAAGTCAAATTCTTTCAAAACATCCCATTCACACCAAGAATGATAGGCTAACTATAAAGTTAATGAGAACTATATTAGGGTCCACACCACTGATCTATAATAGAGAACTACACATTTTATAAATCAGTCCACTCCAATGCACAATAACGTTCTGTTTATAAGGACACGCTGCAGTTTTACATATCCAATGATACAGTTCCTCTGTGTCATTATAGTTATACTTGTGAGTAGGGCTGCACTTGTTGTGATTCACGTGCTGAATGTTTAAGTCTGTGTGTGACTTTAGCATGTTACCCCACACTATTTAAGGATTATATAAACCCAATCAAAAGCATTTCAAGGTATTTAAGAAAAATCAAGTTCGAGAAAGTTCATTAATAAAAACACACAAACAATACACTAATGCTTTAATTAGAAGATAGGTCACTTTCTAAAAGCAACCTATTTATTACTTTTTTTCTTTTGAAATCAATTAACTCTGACTTCATGATGCATTACTGCATTAACAGGAAAATAATTATAGTAACATAAACAAAGTTCCAAGTGCCCAACCAAAGGGAACGCTAATCACTATAATGG
>NW_015642873.1:221587-237175 GCF_001515625.1 Sinocyclocheilus rhinocerous | reverse complement strand
TATTTGGAGTTTCAGCGCGAGAGCGCCCTCTGGCCTTTGGATGGAGATTTACTGCTGATCACAGAACCGTGCTTCACTTAACGATACGCATGACAATCGCAGCTTCTGTCGAATCGCGATCTCGATTCCATTTCGATTTATCGTGCAGCCCTACTTGTGAGTATGAACTCTGCTAATCATTAAATATTTTAACAAATTTTAAAACAATGTCTTTATTGTTATCATTATAGTTATGGTCCTTTGTGTAAATGGGCCTTTATGCTTACCAAAATGCTTGCAAATATACAGTTAAAACAGTAATATTTTGAAATAATATTAAAATTTACAATAATAGTTTCTATTTTATACATACTATTTACTGTATATTTTTATTTATTTAGTAAGAGGACATTTAACACATTTCCTATTATTATCAATGTTGAAAACAGTTGTGCTGCTTAATATTGTTTGTGGAAACTGTGATACCAACACGTTCTCACTCCTAACGTGTCACATTGGTAGTCATTTTTCGACATGCAGGGTCCTCCATCGCTTTAAATAAGAAACTCTTGGGAGTGTAAGGATTTTGCATAATAAGTGCCCTTTAATGTAAATATGTACAGTATTTGGGCCTATATAAAACCGTTACTTGTCATTGTCCACCTGCTTTTCGGATATCGCAATCTGCATAGTTCTTGAAAAACTCATGTTATGAATCGCTCGTCTTTCATTTGGATGCAGTGTTCATTTTCAGTACCAATGAAAAGGTTTCGTGTCTCAAAAACCATCTTTATGAATTTTCAGCGGCATCCTAATGAAAAATACAGGAAATTCTTTGAACATATTGCAGTAATAAGCTGTCATTTTATTTGTCCACTTCGAGGAGTGCTCATCTGGATACTTTATTTGGATTCTAAGAAACCCAATGGAGCACACCGGGAAGTTAAAGAACTCCTTATTTTTATGTTTGTATGAGGCCACTTCCATTTCCTATCTTAATTAATTTGCCATCGGGCAGAGTATCTGTGGCCACTTCAGCGTGTGCTGCTCGGACTCATTGTGTTGAGAGCCCGAACACATTAATTTCCCCCAATCAATGTGGCTGCTCTATTGCAGGCTGCTCCTCCAGGAAGCTCATTTCCTTTCGCCTGAGATCTCTTCTACCATCCGATGAAAAAAGGCCTTATATGAAATGACAGAATCTGGGTGTCATGACAACAGGCAGCATCAAAATCCAATTAAATGAAACTTCCTCCCACTTCAACAGAGCATTGAAGAACGTCTCGGTTACGTATGGTATGTATATGTATATATATATATATATATACTGTATACATACATACTGTATTATGGTAACAATTATTACCTCTTAAATATAATCTATAATAATATCAATTATTATCTCATAGCTGCATAGATAAAATACACAAAATCAAAATGTAACAATGCAATAGTAATCTATTCTGACCAGGGTTGTTATCATTATCTATAATTGAAACCATAAACAAACAAACAAACAAACAAAAACAAAAAAGACATAAAAATGACAAAACACATACAACATTTCTTTTTTTCTTTCTTGTTTTTGGTGCGAACTATTCTTTCTAAAGTTTCTGCAGTTTAGTTGACAGTTTTTAATACACCTCATTCATATTTGTTCATAAACAATGATTGAAATGACCATGATTTTAAAAATCATCAACCTGCAGGCTCTGTTTTCTCAATGCTCTAGTGTCTAGACCTAAGGAGGCCAAATGTTGAAGCAAAATAAATGCCTCTGCACATTTAATTAAAGACTTAATTATCATTGTAATTAAATCGTCTTCTTCTTCTTCTTTTTTGGGGGGGGGGGGCAAACTAATTTGTTACGTTTTAACACTTTAATGAAATATTCGGATGAATAGTTAATTAAAAAAATTTACCAGAATGTGAATTTCTGAATGTCATATATTTGGTATGTTTTCCTTTTGTTTTTATGACAGCAGCACTTGAGCTGGCATGGACAAAACCTGATGATCCATGTTAACCCAGCGTGATTTGAGACGGTTCCAGGGAGCATCAGAGGAACTAAAATTTTTTTGCTTACATTTTGCTCAGAGGAGGAAAGAACAAATTTGCTTACATTTGATTATGACCTAGAAACGCTGAATCTTCCGTATTTTTCTTCCTTATATGCCATAACCTTCCTTTTTTTTTTTCATTTTTCAAAATGCTAAACTTTGTTTATTTTGATGTAAATAAATGAAAAAAAGTCTCAGATTTGATGTGTGCTCAGAGTTTTGGACTCCACCATAATGTGATGTTCCCTGTAAGTCTTCATGCAAAGTGGATATGTTTATTTCTTGATGGTCATTTTACAATTCCACAAATGTCATTGTGGCAAAATGTCTCCATTGATGCAGCACTGCTAAACCATATTTTTTATTTGCGACGCTCAAATATGGCGAAGAAAGATCCATCATTTTCAATAGCAAGCAGCCGTCCATTTATAGGGGTCAATGCCAGGGCCCCGCTGGCTGTCACAGATCTACAGCAGAGAGAGGGAAACACACTTTCCAGCCTCTGAGAGAAAAGTCACGCTGGGCCTGAGGAGGCTGTTCCTGCGGTGCGGACAGGGCCAGCGCTTCCTGCTGACTGAACGTGACACCAAGCAGCACATTAACACCGCAGCACAGATTTGGCAGGCCGTGGATGCGGCACATGACTCCAGAGAGCAGTGCTGCGATGCACAGAGACCCGCAACGCTCATTACAACTGGGAAATTAAAATCTCCCTGTTCGTTCAGTGAATATCAATGTAAACGGAAAGTAAAGTTTCCTTGAACATGGACTAATAATGCAAATAAATATTGAGTGTTGATTTTCATAATTCCAAATATACAAGTGTTGATTTATTAACATTGCTGTTACAATCTCAGAGGATATTTCACTTAGATATGCCCAGATACTAAATTTATCTATTAGTTATTCACAATAACATCTGCCAACACCTGCCAAAAAAAAAAAGTCCCAACTAATGCTGTAAACTTGCAGGGAAGCCTCTCTTTTGGTATGTTACCATAATATTACAGATTAAAATTAACAACAGAGCTCAAACTCTTATATGTAACCGCTGTTCATTTTCAGATATAATCACACACACACAAAAAAAAAAACGTGTATGAAATATGAAGTATTTGTATAAAACTCAAATGCACATAAGGTAGTCTCATAAAAACTTACAGATTTATTCAAACATACATACATAATTAACAGTAAATAAGCTCCTCTCTAATGTTTTTTATAGCTAATTACCCGGTTGTGAACACTGGACAACTTTCCTGAGGTAAATGTGACGTTATGTGTTCACAAGCTGATTTATTGACGTCTTTCTGTGGTTGAAACAAATGACATTCATTGTTTGAATTTTTGATAAAATGGACAAAATTTGAAAGCGGAGACTTTTTGTTTTGTAGCTCTTTGCTAAAAAAAGCACAACATTTTTGTGATTACTGGGTGAAAAACACAAAACAAATAATATTTGGAGAAGGATCAAATTGAATGTGTTTAAAATGTTTAGAATATGTTTAAACCATATTGTAGTGAGATTGTGCTAATTCAGTGTGTAATTGCTACATTATACATTAACACTGCCGATGATTGCTTTTAACGTTCATACCGGTTATTGGCCAAAACATCGATGCATCATAATTTTACTCTTTCTTTTGTGCGTAATAAAAATGGCAATACTACAATTACTCAAAGTACAATATGTCAGTCTGATTACCATGTCCAAAAGATTTAATGAGCTTTATGTAGCAGAATTAGGTAGGTGTTGATTGACATTTCAGCAATATCCGAATTAAGTGAATTACAAGAAATGCTAAAAAAAGCAACAATAGTTAAATCAGCATACCCAAAATATGACTCATTCATTCATACGATCATCCCAGCCAAACCAGATAATTCGTAGAAGGTGTCAGCAGCCTGGCTATTTTGCTTTTGTAATGGGGTGCGGAGACCTTCCCGGATCCCATTAGTGTGGCCAGATTTAGCTTTTAGTGTGCAGTCACCGTCCAGACAACCGTTGGAAAACTAGTACTCACTGAGCTGCAGGGCCGCAGCTCGGTTAGGGAAAGGACATGCGCGGGTGTTTTGAGTGGTTCAGATTTTATGTTTAATTTTATGTCGACTTGTCCTCAACTCGTCATGTGTATGGGTGGGGTCAAGTTACCTTGCCTGGTGTTTTCAAACATATTTTGAATCTTGGAGTCAGGAACAGCTTAGGTTGTCTCACTGGCTACAGCTCCAAGCTGCAAATGGCCTCGCAATTCCTTACATTGGTTATTTAGAACTCGATGTGGAGCTATGTGGTCGTGTGGTCTTATAGGTTGTGGGGTGCTGGAGACCCTCCTGGCGGTTTGTGTGCTCAGGTTCCTGGGGTTCTGGGAATGTCACATCCCAGCGGCACCATGACATTGGTTGATGTAACTTGTTCTGCACAGAACTCAAGTGGTACAGTACTGTTTGAGCCACTAGATTCTGGTTTACCGGCAGGTTTGCTGGCTTCTCCTGCTTTAGTACAGGTGGACCATGGTACAGTCTATGTGCCTGTGGTTAATGTTGGCACAGTAGATGTAGTGCTTTATGCTAGTACGGTCATGGGAACGTTTCATGTGGTTAGCTTCCCCAGAGATCACTTAAGTTCAGGTGGTATCGGCTAAGGTAACTATACCTACTGTACAGGAACCGATAGGGGCGAGTGATTTGTCTGTGTTAGGTAAGGTAAGGGCCTTAGTGGAGAAAATACTAATTCTTAAATTCTAAGACCAGGAAGCATGCATTTCCCCTACCCATATTGAGGAGACATTGGACTTGCTGGTGGGGGCACCTTGGTTTTCTACTGTTCACCTTGCCAGCGGGTACAATCAGCTTCCTGTTACGGAGGCGGATAACCCTAAGACTGCTTTTTGTACCCTGTTCGGACTCTTTGAATGGGATACTCTTTGAATGGTCTGTAGGATGCCATTCGGACTTTGCAATGCCCCCAGCACTTTCCAACGATTAATGGAACGGTTGTTTTGGGAACACACAGTGCCACAACGCTGATGCCTTTTCACAACAAAACCTTCCGGTGGTGGAAGAGGTTCAGGCCCAGGTGCAGCTGTCCCAGTTGTGTTGCAGCAAGTCATGCAAATCTCATTACATAATTTCCCTGTTATTCCACAAGTGATATGGGTGCTCAGCAGGAGGCAGATTCAGTCATTGGGGAGTTGTTGGTATTCTGGATGCAGAAGTTGCCCCCCAGCAAAGAAACTCTCCAGGTTGGCTGTGATTTTGCTCCGGCAGTGGGATCGCCTGGTGGTGAGGGATGGAGTGCTTTATCGTCGGGTGTTTTACCCAGATGGTGGAAAGGAGGTCCTCCAAGTTTTATTGCCAGGACATTGGGATGTCCTCAGATTTTGCCCACTGGTGGAATGGGGAGTGGGGAATGTTGCTGTCTGGTTTCATTGCTTTATGGTGTTGTTTTGATTTCTTTATCGGAGGGTGAGGCATGTCCATCTAATTCTATAGAAATAGCTATGCGGGTGCTTCGTATCAGTCTTGTTTACCTCCTTTAACATGTTGAGTTTTATTATTTCCTTTTGTTGTGCGGATATATATTAATGGAGTGGGTTTTCTTCTATTAATTGCATTTTGGATGTGTGTTTGTATTTCATGTTTTATTTTGTGTGTTTGTATTTTCTTTTGCTTCTATTGTTATTGCATTGTGTCCAGAACCTGAGTTGCTGGCTTATATTCAGTAATCAGTGAGATTACTTGCAAATCGTCATTCTTCATTCCACTTTCTTTCTTTATTTCTTTCTTTTTTTTTGTATTGTTATTGATTTTGTGTAAACCTATTGATTTTGTCTTTTTGTTAAATTGCTTTTTTGTGTTGTATTTCTTTATTGTTATTGTAGAGCTACCACAGTAACCGAGAGCTGTCAGACACTGCATAGTTGTTGCCAGTATTTAAAAAAAAAGTGATTTTGTCTTAAAAAAAAAAAATTATTATTAGTGCAGATTAATAAAGTTTTTTGTATTTTTGTATTATATCCATGTCTCCTGCCTTCCATCTTTACATTGCTTCTATTGTTATTGCATTGTGTCCAGAACCTGAGTTGCTGGCTTATATTCAGTAATCAGTGAGATTACTTGCAAATCGTCATTCTTCATTCCACTTTCTTTCTTTATTTCTTTCTTTTTTTTTGTATTGTTATTGATTTTGTGTAAACCTATTGATTTTGTCTTTTTGTTAAATTGCTTTTTTGTGTTGTATTTCTTTATTGTTATTGTAGAGCTACCACAGTAACCGAGAGCTGTCAGACACTGCATAGTTGTTGCCAGTATTTAAAAAAAAAAGTGATTTTGTCTTAAAAAAAAAAAATTATTATTAGGGCAGATTAATAAAGTTTTTTGTATTTTTGTATTATATCCACGTCTCCTGCCTTCCATCTTTACAAGAGAATTTAACCTATGTCACCAGTATCAATCTTTGGGTATTTAACATATTTCCCTCGGTGAAATTCCTAAGGGTGGTACAGTAAAAATTCTAATAAAGAGAATTAGAGCTTGTGTTTAAATCCTGTATTACCCCATAACGTTTATACGATTTTAAATGATTCACATAAGTTAATGGTTTTGTTAAAGGTGCCTTCAGAATTTCATAGTTATGATTTATTTCTTTAATTTGTTTTACCAAGCAGCTGATACAGCTTTGGAATTTCTGCTGTCCCCAAATATTCAACAGATTTAACTGCATCACAATTAAAAACATGATGCCAAAAAGCAGTTGCATAGTTTTTGCACTTCAAATAAAAACAAAAATCTGGAACTGAATCTTTATCGCCTGCCAATTGGAGAAAAAAAAAATGCCAAAAGAATATTGCTGCAGCCTCAGTCAGCAACGCGTCACATGCTAAAAAACAACAGACTGCATTCAAGACTGAACTGATCATCACATTCTTTTCTCTACAGAACTCCATGTGGCAATGCATGTTGGATGTTCCTCGACCATGATGAAATTAAATTTTGAGGACTAAAATTATGTCTACATGTTTTTGTTTCAGGTGCCTGTTCACATAGAGATGGAGACTCGCTCATCTCAAGTGACACTTTTTTTTATCACTAATATGCAAGAAAAATCTATCTATCTATCTATCTATCTATCTAAATAATGCAAAAATATTCATGACCGGGTAATTTTATCAATCCAGGTGTGGCAAAAAGTAAATTTTGGACCTTGATTTCAACATTCAATACCTGCTTCAGATATTTGACAGATATGGGTTTCCACAGGCATCCATTAAAATCTGGCAGGCAATAAAATTTCAATTAAATCAAAATATTACACAAAAGTTTTTCTGCAGACTTTATGCTGATGGTCAAATATGGCTACACAAGAGTATACTGTTCAAAAAAGCTATTGATGAGGTTTAATTTTTCACAGGTCTTCTGGTACTCTTATTGCAAATAATAGATAATATTTTATTGCAAATAACAGAATCTGCAACATATTATAATCACATTCTGTTTTGATAGTGTTAGATATTTTGGATAAATAAATAACAGCTGCAAAGTGGTGGATGATGGGAAACACACACACACACACACACACATCAGTCTGATCAGATAAAATCTTCTGTCTTCATATCTGAGCATCACTAATTGAGTAATAATTACTTAAATATTTCAGACACTGCATTGCATTTGCATGGGAAAGACCATCATTTACTAAAAGCACTTCTTTTTATAAAAAAAAAAAAAGCCACAAATGTTCAATTAAGTGTTTTACGTTTGTGGGCTCGTTCTGGTCCTTAGCTTTTTAGTATTTATATTTTTATAAAGAATATCTCTTTGGATTTGAGACTTTAGTCTTTGCAACTTTACAGATCTTCTTTATACACCAAGAGCTTGTAACACTCTAAAGAGAAAGGAAAAAATGAAATCGCATCATATGACCCCTTTAACATCCTCACTAAGAAAAATGCAATGGAAAAAAAATATTCCTTAGTCTTTTTTATATTGTTCGGGCAATAATAAAAACTTCTAACTACCTACTTACCTAACTAACTAACTAAATAGCTAACTAACTAACTAACTAACTAACTGTTAAATGTATGCTCCGTTGTCGGTTGCATTATGTTTTATTTCCGTCAGCTGGCCTGTGTTCATGAGTTAATTCCCTGGTTTAGTCAGTTATCCTGGTTACCTGTTTTCTGATTATCTCATTAGTTCCCTTTGTTTGGTTCATGCTTCTAAGCCCTCAGTTCTCCCTTAGTATCTGTCCATTCTCGTTTGTAGTCCGTTCTCGTTGTGGGCATATATGAAGTTTTATTTACAAAAATTATATTTTGTTAAATAGACAGTTTAGCTTAGTTTCACTACTTCTACCATACACTAAGCATGCTTTTATGTGATTTTCTTGTTTGTAATTTTTTTGTAAGAAGGCTAACTGAAAGGGCACACAATTCACAAAACATGGCATACCACGCCTATTGTAGTGATGGCTCAATCAGACTGAGTTAAGTTCGAGACGTTTCTCAATAAAATACAGACTCAAAATGTGAGCAGAACTTTAAAGGGTTAAAATCACTCCATTGGTTGAGTCAATGTTGCTTTGTTGTTCTAGTCAGGATGCTTAAAGAAGAGCAAACTAAACTTCACATATATTTGCTACATTTTGTCCTGCTTGAGTAGGATGCAGGCATTATTATTAACACTTCTTTTCAGAGATAGATCTCTTTCCCTAGGCGTGAGAGAAGAGCATTTGTTTGTGTGTTTGCATGCTTTACTTTAACTTGTTATCCACCGAGGAGCCGTGACACCGGCCACACACACACACACACACACACACACACAGAGATCAGGAATAATAAATTGTCAAATAAATCAAAGGTGCAGTGGAAGGCCTAGTTGATATCCTCAGACAATTGAATAATAAATTTGTGGTCCCATGCCTCGTTGTGCTGCAGGTTGCCTGGAGGTTATTACTGTGTACTTTATCCAGTTGTGCCCATTCATCACCTGGGCACGCTGGCGGTCATGCTTACAGACAGAAAACAGAGAGAGGGAAACTGTAGTCCTCATGACTTGTTGAGCACTGGAGTATATTTATATACAGTGGGATTGCCCTTGCTCATTTTTTAACATAATCATGGCAAGATCTTTAAACTTGAAAAAAATGGTAATATTTTCCATTTCAGAATGCATCTTATAAGGCCGTAACCATGTAACTCTATGGCACTTTCAAAACATTGCTCAGTTTCAAAAGCCTATTTATTTATTTATTTACTTAAAATTATATTTATGGTTTTGTTAAAATCTTACATTTTAATTTAATATTAATTGTTTTAATCAAATGTCTTTTCCTAAAGACAAACACATACATACATACATTCATACAAACATTATTTATTATAAAAGCCTATACCATATCAATATATTTTCTAGTTACTTATAGGTCAATATAATATTTTTGACTTTTTATAACTTAATTTCAACATGAACAAAAGCTAAATTAGCTATAACATGAAAGTAAAATTTTCCCTTACGATCCAAAGATCTAAAACTAAAAAAAACGTTTTTAGTCAATGTTTAGTTTAGTTTACTTACTATAAAAAAGACCTTAAAAATACCTTAATGGTTATTGTGCATCATATTTTCGGTTATGTACTAAAAATACTACTTTGTGTTATGCCAAAATACTATTTAAACAAAACTGTTTCTATGTTTTTTTTTCTTTCCATGTGGAGTTTTATTTGCTAGTAAAACAAACAAACAAACAAACAAACAGACAAACAGACAAAAAAAGCCCTCTTTAAATAAATGATTTATTTCACTTTTCAAGTTAGCCAATCACAACAAAGGTATTAATATAGAATGTACAGTAACCCTAGCAAAATGCCTGTTTAATTGGTCAGAGATATTTAAACATTTTCATATAAATCTGCTGGGGTGGAGGGTGTCATGAAGAAGAGTAAGGGTCATGTAAAAATAAGTGTATTTTTTTGGACCATAAGATATATATTTATAAGCGATATTATTACTGCATTATTTTCATGACAATTAAACATTTTCTTTTATTATTATTATTATTTATTACTGTTTTTTCTCAGTGTAGCATGATGGAAAACATCATCTATACTGTAAGAAAAATACCAGGATATTTCTACCAGGACATTATCCATTAAGTTTACGGACATTTCCTTTTTCGTAAAACACAACACAATGCAGTGTGTATTCAAAATACAGGTAAAACACCCGTGGAAAATCAATATTGAAAATTACTGCATAACATAATACACTGGGCCCTATAGTTAAAGACTTTACTTAGAATGTATAGAAGCTCGTAATGTCACTGAGTGACATTTTTCGGTAAGTTCAGTAAGTTCATTTGCGCTATGTGCAGCATATGGGCTGAATGAATTTCTTCGAGGGTAGATCTGTTTCTGTGTCTCCTTTCTATGGCACATGATAGAAGAGCATAGCTGATCACATGTATGGACCCCAAACCACAAAACCCTCATTTATTTATGACCCACATTCAAAGTGAATGATTGTTCTTGACTTCAAATGTAACTACAGTACGTTTCCCGAGAAACAGACGTTATTGCAGTTAAAAGGCATTTTCTTCCTTGCTTAATTTCAAAAGTTACCGAAACTCAGGTTTGCATTTGTAAAGTATGTTTATGACCAGATGGTCACCATCTAGTGATAGTGTTAGAGCAAAACTAGTCCTATTCAAAATTTGCACAGCACTCGCAGATACTGTACATATATCTTATATATAAGGCCAATGTATTTCAATTTAAATATATTTCATTTAAGTCTAAAGACAGAATCATACAGCTTATCATTTACATTAACACATTTTTTTTAGCACAAAAGTGACAAATAATAATAATACAGGAGTAGCAAAAACCTAATCTTTGCTTCATCCTGCTGTCACTATAAATGGCAGGCCTAATACATTAATAAGGATGCCTCTCTGAAGCGCATCTAAATACATATTTTAACATCTCACAATTCCTTTGCCATACAAAACATACACTAAAAAAAAATGGTGTAGAAAGTTTTAACTCAAAAATTAAATAAATTCACTAACAATTACAAAGAAATGGCTAGTAACACTGGATTAAACATACAATCTTTGAATAGAAAAAAATGAAAGTATTCTCTTGTATAACATCAAAACTTAAATAATTATTTGTTTTATTTACAAACTTTAATAAAACTTTACAGTGTCAAAACCACTACTTATTCTTCATAATTGCTATTTTACACATATAATAATAAAGTCATGAAAACTATGACATAACACAAATGTAAGTACGTGTTATGTCATAAACTGACCAAAACCCTCAAAAATGATTTTTTAAACAGACTGAAGGAATGAAGCATTTAAAACAGTTTTAATTTAAGTTTTAAAATATCTTCAGTTTCAATTTATTTATATTTGTCCAGAAATTTTTTTCCCCGCAAAAGCATTACAAGGTTTTTATGAGAACAAAAATGTGTCCAAATGTATAGTGCATGCTTAAATAAATAACTTTATAGATGTGTGATATGTTCCAACAGTTTTGCATAGAATTGTATATATTTATTATTTATTTAGTGCATACATTTTTAATAATAACAATAAAACAACATGTTATACTAACACAAATTCATCAACCAGAGCAGTATGTTAATACCTAATAATTGATTCCACCAATGATATCATCAGCTAATTATTTTGGTAACAACTGCTACAGTAGCATGTCCACATACAGTGATTGGCAAAGATGTATTTTTCCATGTCAGCATACTTCCCTATATCCTGATAATGAATAAAAAACAAAATACAATATGTGACCCTGGATCACAAAACCAGTCATACGGGTCAATTTAAAAAAAAAATTGAGATTAATAATAAACAAGCTTTCCATTGATGTATGGTTTGTTAGGATAGGACAATATTTGCGCGAGATACAACTATTTGAAAATCTGGAATCTGAGGGTGCAAAATTTTAATTGAGATTAAGATATAATCATCCGAAAGCTGAATAAATACGCTTTCCATTGATGTACGGTTTGTTATGATAGGACAATATTTGGCCGAGATACAACTATTTGAATATCTGGAATCTGAGGGTGAAAAAAAATCTAAATTCTGAGAAAATCGCCTTTAAAGTTGTCCAAATGAAGTTCTAAGTAATGCATAATGCTAATTAAAAATTAAGTTTTGATATATTTACAGTAGGAAATTTACAAAATATCTTCATGGAACATGATCTTTAATTAATATCCTAATGATTTTTGGCATAAAAGAAAATCGATAATTTTGACCCATACAACGTATTTTTGGCTATTGCTACAAATATACCCCAGCGACTTAAGACTGGTTTTGTGCTCCAGGGTCACATATAACTATTAATTGGCTCTAAATTTGCTCAGATGCCAGAAATATTATGGGTTTGTACTTAACAGATGGGATAGAAAGCCAAGGCATTCAAACTGCATGCGCACATCTTCTTTCTCTCAATTTACAATGCCATGTTCAGCAGGCAAAATCTGATTTCTAGCAGGACCAATGGAGAAGGACTTAATTAGACCTTAACCACCACGCTAAGAGTGACCAGATCCTTCTGTTTAAGTCCCAACACGTCAGACTCTAATGACCGGTTCAGACTACACGATTTTAGCCCGTTCCGCCTTCTCGATGACATCACGCGCGTCGTTAAAGACGGCACACGATGAATGGTCGGGAAGCAACGTGTAGTCTGACATGTTTCTTGTCCACAACACGACAAGATTTTAGGAGTCAAAATCATGTAATCTGACACAGTGACTACCGTGACCGACAAAAATGTCGTGTAGTCTGAACCCGGCATTAAGGCTACTGGGAATTCAGGATGGTGCAATTTTAACCACCACACCATTTAAAACAGGAATTCACAAAAAGTACACTTTACTTGTATTAATAAAATGTTTACGTACTGTAAATCCTTTAATATTTTGTCACATCACATTTATTAATTTAAAATGACATTTCAGTTAACTAAATTAACATTAATTCATTTACACTTATACATTTAGGAGATGCTTAAACAAAGCGTTTTACTAATTTAAAAATGTTTCCAAAATATTAAAGATTCTAATTAACATAGCAGATAATGAGTATGCAGTATAGCTACCGTACTGGGGTGCGTTTCCCAAAAGCAACTATGGTCGCAAGTTCCGTCGTTACCAATAGATTTCAATGGAACTAACTACCATAGTTAGCTAACGATGCTTTTGGGAAACGCACCCCTGTTTATAGGTTAGCATTCTGAATTCTTCATGCTTTAAATCTTTAATTTCTATGGGAACTACACATGCACAATTTAAATGACAGATTCCAACTAGCACAAAACCTAGACCCAGTTAACATTTGCTGCATTCTCATTTCTACTGTAAAAAATAAGTTGAGTGAGAAAAGTGGTTCAGTAAACCAATATATCTGAATTATTTTAATCAATTCTGTCTATATTTTTGTTCTTCTAAAATAAGTTTTGTCTCATGATATTTTAATTAACAGTAAATGTTAATTATAAAAGTCATGATAATGTGTTATTTGTATTCATTAGCATTTATAGAATAATAATTATTTAAAAATAAAAAAATAAAACAAAAAGTAAATACAAAGATAGTTTTAGATTTAATAAATTAAATTGTAGTTTTCCTTAAATCCATAGTGTAGAAATTACATGCTAATAAAGCTCACATTAGTGCCATTAAAACAAACCTGGAAACTCATAGCATTACTTTTGTTGTAAAACAGGTCCTGGTGAAAGAGACTTATAGCAATTCACAAATGCATCTCTAGACTGAAATAAAAGAGGAAAACAGCATTACTAATTCACACCGGGGGGCACACGGTCTGCATGGAGAGAAGCTGAAGAACAGAATGTGAGTCTGTGAATAAATGAGTGAAGGAATATCTCTGATGCAGTATCATCTCAGCTGGAGGATTGGCTTGCCTAAGTCGCTTTTACTTATATCTTACAATAGACTTCTTTAACAGGGTCGAGAATTCGTATGGGGATATTTTTAGACTAATCATTACAGGATCCAGCTGGTGGAGGCTTCCAGAGGCACACAAAACAACTACAAACAGAAACCGTAATATAATTTAGGTGTGAATGTTGGTACATTCTCAGACAAGGCATCGGCATTATGAATGATACCGCATATACAACATGCACTGAAAGAAAATGACAAAGACAAGCAGGTTAAATCATATGATACATTCACGCAGACTTACCTTACTGATAAAGGCTTCCTCATTGGTACACTATTGGCTCCTCTGCTTTACTCGTGATGGTGGTTCACACAGGATCAAAGTGTGAAAATCAAACTCCACACTGGCACAAAATCAATACGTATGCTACAGAATATTGGCTGTAGCCTGTAGACCTTGAAACTAGAAGTACTTTGAAATAAAACTGAGCTGTAGTAATACCACTGGCGGTAATCAAGGTTGAGTAAGTCTATGCTCTACCACGACAACAGCAAGATCACAAGGGGATTTCTAACCAGTCGTGTGAAATAAATGACACAAGATCACTATTGTGTAGCATTTGGACCAATCAGACACACAACTATTTGTTATATTCAACAAATAATCCCTAACACCCCCTCACCCAAACAACAAGCCAACTATGAGGGTCTATGGACCCAAACTTGGCCCTTCCAGGCCACTTTCCTGCAGAGATTTAATCCAACCCTGATATGACTCACCTGCCTGTAGCCTTCTAGTAGTCTTGAAGACAATGATTAGCTGGTTCAGGTGTGTTTGATTAGGGCTGGAGCTAACCTCTGAAGGAAAGTGGCCTGGAAGGGCCAAGTTTGCCCACCCCTGCTCTAATGGCTTCATTCATTCACTTTAGCTCCCCTTTTTATGCACGCATGAGTGTATGTTTATTCGTTTGTTTGTTTAGACTAGTTATGTGTTAGCATTTAGTTAATAAAAATGTTGTGCACAAATTACATGAATTTCTGATTCTGTCACCGCTTGTGAATAATGTCCCTTTACGATTCTGATCGAGCTACATGCTCTAATGCATTAATACTGTAGGAAATATATTTTCTGTGGCCACGGAAATATTCTTTCTTAGAGTTGATATGAACTTACACTGAATGTTCGCTGGACGAACAGATTAGTTGATGGCAATTTAATTCTGCTACAGTTACTACTGGCAGCTGATATAAATAATTGCAATTAATCATAATTAATTGTAATTATTTATATACCTTTCACTTTTGAGCTAATTTGCTGCAATTGTAAACATGGCAATATGTCTCGTAGTGTAAACACTTCCTGATTAAAGCTCACATTTATGATTAAAAACCTCAGACACTCATAAATTTCCATATCATAACAAGGTGACCATGTCCATGGAAACCGATGACTGGCGGGAAAACTAGATCAAAGGAAACAGGAAACTGACTCTGAACACCCTGTGGGCGGATCAGGCAGTTCAGGAGGCCATGGCGGAGCATGCAGCTTGGGAAGCCATGGCGGATCAGACAGTTCAGGGGGCCATGGCGGATCAGACAGTTCAGA
>NW_015642873.1:194431-221401 GCF_001515625.1 Sinocyclocheilus rhinocerous | reverse complement strand
GACACTGGAGCGAGCTCTGGGGCTGGAGCCGACACTGGAGCGTGCTCTGGGGCGGCCGGCGGGCTTGAGAATGCCGCAGGCGGCGGGCTTGACTGAGGAACGGCCGGCTGGCTTGACTTCGGAGCCGGCGGGCTTGAGAGCGGAGCGGCCGGCGCTCCTGGGCTGAGGACTACGGTGGAGCTTTGGAGAATATGGGGACACCCTGGCTTCGGCAAGTGGGCGGAGCCCCTGGCTCCGGCAAGTGGGCGGAGCCATTGGTAAGGTATGTGGGGGTTCCCAGCATGGGATGAACTGGAGAGACACGGCGTGCTCTTGAGGGGGCTGGATGAGGAGACTTGAGATCCGCCTTTGTTGCTTCAACTTCGCAATCTGAACAATTCAAATAAAGGATGAGATTAACTAACTCGATCAAAGGAAAATCATACATGGGGAGATCACAGCGGATAGTCTCATCATCCAGCCCCAACAGAAAGCAGGCACCAAGTGCAGAGTCGTGCCAGCTCACCCTGTTGGAAAGCTAGAGGAATTCCTCCACATATCCCTCCAATGTCCGACCACTTTGCCGTAGCCCACACAGCCTGTCCTCAGCCCTTGTCATCATGTTTTTAGGTCAGGTCATCTGTCACGGTTGTGTCAAGAGGAAGGCGAAGGAGACAGCTGGTGCAAAGAAACTCTCGGTTTAATAACAAAAAAGGGCAGAAGGACAATGGGAAACACAACGTAGAATAACTGTGACCGGACAAATAAAGACTGAACAGACTGGGGCTTAAATACAAGACAAACGAGGGTAATTAACTAGACACAGGTGATACAGGTAAACTAATAATTAAACAATGAGCAAAGGAACTAATGAACACAGGAGCATGACCTAATAAGGAAAAACAGGAACCAAACAGGAAACACAAAGAAAACTTTAACAAAACAAACTGAACATGTGTTAGCTGGCTGGAGACACACGTAGCACATCACAACGTTCAAGACCCAACAAGGAAACATGGGGCAGACTACACTTTAAATACTAAACTTAACGAGGGATAATTAATGAGACACACCTGAACCAAATCATACAATCACACAAGAGAGAAACTGGGTCATGGGGAGCACATGGGGAGTAAAACACACAGACAGTCCAGGGGCGTGACACTGATTACAAACACAATAAATGTACTCACCTGCGTTGCATCTGAGGGCAAAATGCTAGAAACGACAGTCTGTTTCAGTAAAAAATATCTTGTTTAGAATAATTCATACAACAATCTGTTGTGAAATTTGAAGAACAAACGAAAACTTTATGTTTCAGTCGCTCAGGCTCATCATTAAAAATAAACTTAAGCCCTGCATTTCTAATGCTTGGGTCTTTTGTTCGCGCGAATCATTCGTGATCCAGCCTCACCTACAGAAGAAGTGAGTATACGTTTTTTAATGAATCTTTGCAAATCGCCTTTCCTAATAACATGCTAGTTAGCAAGTTTCACGATTAATGCGGCTAAAGTTTACCATGTCTCAGAGAGCGGCTCGGAAGAGAGGGGCAGGGTAAGCAGAGCTCATTTGCATTTAAAGCAGCATGCAAGAAAACGGTTTGCTCTGAAAAGAGCTGTTTTTGACAGGGTAAAAAGGGTGTTGTGAAAATTAGAGCCCCTTTGCGACTCTGGGGATGAAAGGCGGCTCTCCGCCCCACTGAATTCATCTGACTGGAAAATGAAAAGTTTGGCCAGATCGATGTCTAATGACTGGAGTAAAAGAATACAGTGCTGCTAGACTGCGCACCCTGCATCCGAATCAGTAAAGAAATCTGGATCACAGCAGGGAAGGTGGATGATGAATCAATGATAAACAAATTTCCAGGAGTTTGAAAAGCCTGGACTATTGAATTAGACCATTCACTCAAAAAAACCCACATTGTGTTGCATCGTTTTGTGTTATTCCCGATGACGCTAGCATCTGAAACGCATTCAGTGTGCTCAACTTAAATTGACGGACAAGTCTTCACCATGTGTATATTTGTTATTCATTGTAATTGCTTGAGTGAGAGCATAACGTGGCCTTTATCATAGAGGGTCACCATCTCAAAGCCTTTGAAAGCAGTTAAAAAGATGCCTGTTGTTGAAGAATTTTGTGTTTGTTGTGCACTTACATACAGTTGAGGACACACAGGATGGAGAAGCCATTGTCCTGCTTTACAAAGCCGGTCTCTGACTCAATGTTTCTGTCGCACTCTACACAATCAGCTGTGTTATTTTTAGTTGTTATGGCAAACCAAAGAGAACTTTTCAGTGCACAGTTCTTAAAAGAACCATTTTTTTCTTTTAACTCTTTCCCTGCCAACCAGTTTATTTTTTGAACGAATGAATGTATGAATAAATAAATAAATACGAAAAATGTAAAATAAAATAAAGCTTCATGCATTCTTTTTTTATAAGTTGAATGTGGGTAAATGTAATAACATTTTGCCAAAAAAAAAAATCAGAACCAGAGATTCAGCACTCTTTCAGAAGGTGTGTATTAGCACCTCCTACCGTACACCACTGAAAACACAGAAGGCCGGAAAGTACTGTCAGTGGTGAGAAGCATTGTCTCATAAATGATGGACAATTCTATCAAAATGTCAGGGAAAGAGTTTTGGTGTCTTTTGGTTCCTTTTGGTTCTTAAAGGGGTCATCGGATGCCCATTTTCCACAAGTTGATATGATTCTTTAGGGTCTTAATGAAAAGTCTATAACATACTTTGGTTAAAATTCCTCAATGGTAGTGTAAAGAACACCCTTTTTACCCTGTCAAAATCAGCTCTGTTTTTAGCACGCCGTTCTAGTCCATGTTGCTTTAAATGCTAATGAGCTCTGCTGACCCCGCCCCTCTCTTCCGTGGGATGACGAGCAGACTGCAAACTTCAGCCGTGAAACTATGGGATGATATTAGAATCAAAATGATTAATAGATGCACGCACAATTATCCATGCACTGCATACATTTTATGCATGTATCTTACTAACCACAAACAAATGCCTTTCAATTGGAGTCTGTGGAATTCAGGATTAAATGATTGTGCAGCGATTTGTACAAATACAGACATGTTTGCGAATAAAAATGTTCTGTTCTGCATTAATATATCATAAATTGCTCATGCAAAAAGGAATCTGTGCATATGTGGATCAGGTGACACAAGACACAGAATATCTTATATTAATTTTGCCAAACAAGAACTTCGTGTTGGTACCTTGGTTTTTTCTTTCTTTCTGTAATTCAACGGCATGTTGTCAATTATTCCTTCCTTGTAGGCTATTATTATTATTATTATTATTATTGTTATTATTATGCAAAGATGAAGTTGACGATGCTGATTAGCCATCTCTGCAGTACGAGAGAAATGCACCTTTCATATAGGCCTACAGCATTGCAAACGCTGCAGCCTGTTCATTATCAGAATAAAATACAGTCAACCAAACATATAGATACACTATAGAATCTAGATACACTGGTTAATTAAAACAGCCCTTAGTTCAATCCGTTCCGTTCAGCCTGAGCTCGGGCCAAGCACATATTTGCTCATGTGAAGAGGATGATTTTTCATGTTAAGAAGACCATGATTTTTTTTTTTTGGAAAGCGGGTTAAGTAGCCTACAAAGCCTGGTTTACACAGGCCTAATAAATAATAGTCTGTTGCATTCAAATTGCCAACATTGTGAATATGGAAACATTTGGATTCGTGCAAAATGAGAGAGTAAGAAAGAGGATTATAGGGCCAAACAATAAAAAAAAACATCTCCAGAATAAAGTCATTAGCCTATAATGCGAGATTAAACTCATTAAATATCCAGAAAAATGTAGAAATAAAATATTGAGAATAAAAATAATTAAATTTGGAGAATAAAGTCGTTCATCAGCATCGTCAACTTCATCTTTGCAGCCGACACTGACTCAGAAAACAGTTTAGTAATAATTAGCCTAAATAAAATATGTTCTAGCTATTTATGCGATCCGCTTGAGCGCGGAATAGGCTATAGCCTATAAAACGCTCGTTAAGTATAGTTTAGTTTAATTAAGTTAATTTAATAGTTGAATTAAATATAAACGTGCGATTACTAATGGCTTAAATGAACGACTATAATAGCCGTTTTAATAATAATAATAATACAAGGAAGGAATAACTGACAACGTGCCGTTGAATTACAGAAAAAAAAAACCAAGGTACCGTCACAAAGTTCTTGCTTGGCAAAATTAATATAAGCTATTCTGTGTCTTAAGACAAGTTAAGTTAGAACAAGTTCAATAAAACATCTTTATTATATTTCTACGGTAGAGGAGAATAGCCAAACCAAAAAGAAACAAAGATTTTAGATTTTTTAAATTCTAAATTGCACACAACTCTGAAAATAACACTAAAAATGATGAAGAAAAAACACCTCTGTTGGACACTGTTAATAGTTCTGACAAACGGAAAGTTATACTTAGGGTTCACGTGAGGCTGTTTCAGCAAATATGGATTTTACCTTTATGATCTGACCTTAATTTGCTATAGTCTGGCAGTGCTTGCACTTCTTTTGCCCAATGATGCAGGAAGATATTCGAGGCTATCCAGTGATGACTCCTCTCATGATTAATTTAGGTGCAGGTATCTCTGCTGACCTTGATATCTTCGGTTTGTGCTGATGTCTGGTGAAGAGCAATCTAAAGGGAGTGTACAGCCTTCAAACTGTTTTTTTTCCTCTCTTCTTTTTTTCTGAAACTCTATATTTTTTGCTCTTATGGGATCTTAATCAATCTTAAAGTGTAAAATGCATGGACTGGGTGAAAAATAACACAGGTTTGATGTGTCTGCTACTGAGTGGAGCCACTATCCACATGAAGACAAATCTAGCCTGCATATTTTACAGCAGAACAATTAACTAAAATCACAATCACTCCACATTTGCTTGCATATCGTATACTCTCATGATAATTTAATGCCACAACACCACTGTATTGTAATCAACACTAAAATGAATGGTTGGTGCACTAAAGCCAATTTGTGAGCGAGCGTTTGCTTTATGTAGGCATGAGTGTTCAGACTGGAGAAGGAACTACATTCATGTGTATGACAAATCCTCTCTCAAGCACCTATGGGGCATCTTTCACCCTATCAATGTGGGCCTCTTTATCTTGTGACAAACGTTGATGCTAACATCAATCGACTCATTGGAATAGTAAATATATGCTGGTTGTTGCTAAGCAAATCAGTTTTTTCAGTCACTGTTTTCGTAATGATTCCAGGTTTCTGAGCGATAACGGCTAATCTTTTGCGTTTGTGTAATCTGTGATAACAGCTACTTATAAGCACAAGAACATCCAATCCCAATCGACTGCTAAACAATGACCATAACGATCTGAAATGATTATTCATGATTTTTCATTTATCTGTTTGTAACATCAGGGTCCAAACATGTGCTTTATACGGTATCGGCGCAAGTGTTCCCTTCGTTATGCCTACAGCTGAAGTGTAACCTTGTTGTTTTTTGTGAAGTGGCGATTGGAGAGCTTTGTTTACGGCCCATGTTTGCTCAAGCGTTCTATTTTTAATGTCACACAATCAAATGCTGAAGAGGCTCCTCTTAATCCTCAAGGATTATGGTGTGTATGACTAGCACCCAAGGCCAAACCGCTCGTCTGATTCAGACAGGAGAAGCGCGCCGTACGGCACACACTGCTTGTGTAATCGTATAAGAGGCATGCAAGGAAGCCTGGAGGAAGTGGAGGAGGAAACAGACGCACAGATTCTGGCGTTCTTTCAAAAATATGATGCTCTTGATGGGTTGACATTCCAGTCTAGGTCAAACGCATTAAGTGGAGTATCATTGGGGTAATTGGTTTGTTTGAACACACTTGATACAGACAGGGTAAACTTGATTAACCCCCAAACTGTGTATTCTTATGGTGTTCTGGGCAAATGGTTGTGTGTTCACTTTTAGGGGCCATGACTACAGTATTTATATAATTAGCAGGATGTTGAAGTGAGTCACATTATCTGACAGACTTTGACTCTGTTTAGTTTAAAATGTCTAAAACATTGATTTTGGAATATCAGCCAAATTGCATTAAAATGATTTTTATCTAATCTTTGCACAGAGCTCTGCATAGAGAATGCAGTTTAAAAAAAATAAATGCAATTATCCCAGCACTTTCTATTTAACCATCTTATGCTTAGACATTTCCCTGTTTCAGACATCATATTTAAGGGATCATATTTTAGATACACATAGTTGAGTTTCTCTTTCAGTCTTTATCAGTATTTTTTTGTTTACACTTATACCGGTCTCATCGAGCTCAATATAACTGATATAACACATACCAAAATATGATTATGTTTGCAAAAAACAAACAAACAACATCAACGACAAAAACAATCAAAAATCCTTTTCCTGGCAAAAAGTATAAAAATATTGATTATTTGATTATTTGCAGTGGTTCTCAAACAGGGGACTGCAGCCCATTAGAGGGCCTCATAATGACTGACTTAAGAGAAGACAAAACAAGCATTAAAATAATCTAAAACACCTAACACTCAAGGTGTTTCTTGTTTTAGTTCACCCAATCAGCCACTGTTTTTTTTCTTTCCTTTTCCTTGAAGAACGTCTCGGTTATGTATGTAACGTCTCGGTTACGTACGTAACCCTCGTTCCCTGATGGAGGGAACGGAGATGTTATGTCGTGACGACATAGGGGGATTCACTTGGGAGCCCCAATCCTCTCTGACTTTAAGAGAAAACACCAATGAAATTTGGCTAGTGGATTTTGCATACCTGAGCCACTCCCCGTGCATACGGGTATAAATATATATATATATATATATATATATATAAAAACCATCATATGTCTATATTTCGTAACAATTATATTTTACAGCATCCGTGTGGAAATTCAAAGCTTCTAAGTGCATCCCAGGGTGGCTAGTGGATTTTGCATACCTGAGCCACTCCCCGTGCATACGGGTATAAATGGGCGACAGGTGCATCCACTCTTCAGGTTTTATGCTAAGGAGCCGAGAACTTGTCCCTGGCAACCAGCGATGGTTCGAGGTTGTGGCATGGGGACATAACGTCTCTGTTCCCTCCATCAGGGAAGGAGGGTTACGTACGTAACCGAGACGTTCCCTATCTTACGGTCACTATGAGTTATGTCATGACGACATAGGGGGTCTATAGAAAAAGCCACAACCAGAACCCCGTCACAACCTTGTAGTGCTGCAAATGTTGGCAAGCAGCCACGTGCCAGACAAGTGCTAATCAAAGGTCGTAACCTTCCCAGAATTTGCGCTGGGGGCAAATTCGCTGACCTTGGTGCCCGCAGGGACCAAAGGTGAGTACATCGCTGCTGGAGATAGCCAAGCCGCTGTTTCTAAGACAGAAAATCTTTTCTTAAGAGAAGGGAGTTCGACCTACGTGAAAGGTGCTTCACTGCCCGTAGGGAGGTATCATTCTCCAGAAGGCTCGCTTCCCCATCGTTACTGCCAAGCACCTTTCATGAATGTCGAAATCCATTCTCTTAAGAAAAGATTTTCTGTGGTAGGAACAGCGGCATGGCTATCTCCAGCAGTGATGTACTCACCTTTTGGTCCCTGTAGCGCCAAGGTCAGCGAATTTGCGCAGAGGCGTTGGGAAGGTTACAACCTTTGCATAGCATTTGTCTGACATGCTTGTAAACATTTGCAATGCCACAGTGTTGTGACGGGTTTCAGGTTGTGGCACTTTCCATGGGCCCCCTATGTCGTCACGACATAACTTGAAGTGATCGACAAATAGGGAACATCTCGCTTACGTACGTAACCCGTGCATCCCAGGGAATTAAATCGGGCGAGCAGACCGCAAATGCACAGTATATGTTGTCTTTTTTCATTTACTTACAGCAGAATACAAAGGAAACATGAAAATAATCAGGAGGAAATTAATGCAGCGGGCTGAAAAGAGCTATTCTATAGACATTTTTGTTATATCACGTCACATTAATTTACCAAATGTAACGTTATTGTCCTGACTTCTGAAAATAGAAAATGAATGAAAATGTACAGCCCATTCAGTCAAACTGATGGATTAGGATTATTTGTAGTGCAATCTTATGATATGAATATCCCCGTGCATACGGGTATAAATGGGCGACAGGTGCATCCACTCTTCAGGTTTTATGCTAAGGAGCCGAGAACTTGTCCCTGGCAACCAGCGATGGTTCGAGGTTGTGGCATGGGGACATAACGTCTCTGTTCCCTCCATCAGGGAAGGAGGGTTACGTACGTAACCGAGACGTTCCCTATCTTACGGTCACTATGAGTTATGTCATGACGACATAGGGGGTCTATAGAAAAAGCCACAACCAGAACCCCGTCACAACCTTGTAGTGCTGCAAATGTTGGCAAGCAGCCACGTGCCAGACAAGTGCTAATCAAAGGTCGTAACCTTCCCAGAATTTGCGCTGGGGGCAAATTCGCTGACCTTGGTGCCCGCAGGGACCAAAGGTGAGTACATCGCTGCTGGAGATAGCCAAGCCGCTGTTTCTAAGACAGAAAATCTTTTCTTAAGAGAAGGGAGTTCGACCTACGTGAAAGGTGCTTCACTGCCCGTAGGGAGGTATCATTCTCCAGAAGGCTCGCTTCCCCATCGTTACTGCCAAGCACCTTTCATGAATGTCGAAATCCATTCTCTTAAGAAAAGATTTTCTGTGGTAGGAACAGCGGCATGGCTATCTCCAGCAGTGATGTACTCACCTTTTGGTCCCTGTAGCGCCAAGGTCAGCGAATTTGCGCAGAGGCGTTGGGAAGGTTACAACCTTTGCATAGCATTTGTCTGACATGCTTGTAAACATTTGCAATGCCACAGTGTTGTGACGGGTTTCAGGTTGTGGCACTTTCCATGGGCCCCCTATGTCGTCACGACATAACTTGAAGTGATCGACAAATAGGGAACATCTCGCTTACGTACGTAACCCTCGTTCCCATGCCACAACCTCGAACCATCGCTGGTTGCCAGGGACACGTTCTTGGCTCCTCAGCGCAAAACCTCAAAGAGTGGATACACTTGTTGACTATTTATACCCGTATGCATGGGGAGTGGCTCAGGCATGCAAAATCCACTAGCCAAATTTCATTGCCATTTTCTCTTAAAGTCAGAGCGGATTGGGGCTCTCAAGTAAACCCCCTATGTCGTCACGACATAACATCTCCGTTCCCTCCATCAGGGAACAAGGGTTACGTACGTAACCGAGACGTTTACACTGTAAACTATCAGCAAAAGTTTCACTCTATGAATGCAATATTAAGCATTTTCAAAAACTTGGTACAATGAGGTGACATTATTTTACTCACCCTTCAACTATCGATCATCAAAAGGAAATTTAAAAGTGTAAAAGCATCAACAAATTACTATTCAACATACCACAAATAAATCCTAAATATCCTCCTTCTATCCGCATCAATCATTAAAGCAATATATATATATATATATATATATATATATTATTATTATTATTTTTTATATATATATAGGAAGGAAATTAATGCAGCGGGCTGAAAAGAGCTATTCTATAGACATTTTTGTTATATCACGTCACATTAATTTACCAAATGTAACGTTATTGTCCTGACTTCTGAAAATAGAAAATGAATGAAAATGTACAGCCCATTCAGTCAAACTGATGGATTAGGATTATTTGTAGTGCAATCTTATGATATGAATATTGATTTGTTGCAGTCTCTTTGAGTGGAACTTTCCCAAACCAGAAGTGCCTCCCATTATTTAAAATGCAGTAGGCTCGTTAGGAAAAAGGTGGATACCAGTTCAGTCCAGCTCCTGGAGGGCCACTGTTCTGCAGAGTTTAACTCCAATCCTAATCAAGCACACATGAAACAGCTAATCTAGTGCAGGTGAATGTGTTGGAGCCATACTCTGCAGGACAGTGGCCCTCCAGTAGCAGGATAGGAGACCTGTGCAGTATACAGTAGTCAGACACATCCAGATGATATACAACATCTGCTGAGTTTCTGAAGCGTGCAGACAGTGGCCTCCAGAGCTGAGGAGCCGTCGGATTTGAAAAGCTAAAGAAGGAAATGGTGGCAAACTGTGCACTGAGCAGCTCTTTTCAAGTCTAAGTGCTATACGTAGGTATCAATAAAGTTGTTCCCTGTGGCTAAATTGTTTGCATGTTCTCTGTAAGCCTTTACTCTGGCATTCCCCATGACAAGAACTGGGTGCCACCACTAAATGATAGAGTCTGAGTGAATTTCATTTCAGTCAGATAAGATAGGAAGCCGCAGTATAGATGGCAGCGGGGTGCAGTTAGGCACATATGAGGTGGACTGTGATCACTCTAAACATGGGAGCCCATCACCTCTGCAGTCTTCGAACCCTTCAGCCCCTTCCCGATGCTCCCCGGCAAGGCCTACACTCTCCTCTGTGGTATGACGCCTTGTTGGATGGGAATTGCTACAGCAGATTGCATCAACTGGTGAAAGCTTACCAGTTAATGAGGTCTCCAAGGGCCGATGCCTCCCCAGCCCTCTTTCCTAACACCCACACACACACACAATCCCTACTATCGGTTGCTTTCTCTCGCTCTATCATTTTTCACTCAGCAATATATCCAATACGGGTTCTCCCACACACAGAAACACACATAAGATTGTGAGAAGGTATCCGCTGTAGGTTATAGGTGATGTTGATAGAAGAGAGTGCTCATTTTTACTGACTCCAAGCCCATGCTCAGTGATTACTATTGACCACCCGGACTCTTCGAACAGAGATGGTCATTATTAGGCTTTCCTTGAAAGCTCGAGACAAGAGACGAGGTGGTCAGAAAATCTGCTTAAACTGATGATTAGCCTGTTGATGACTACAGTGATTTCACTTCCATCCTATGTATTTCCCTCATCATTTTCAAGCAGTCTTGACATGTCCAAGTCTACTGTTGGGGAATGTGAACAGCTATCTTTGTGTCCATCAGTAAGGGATGGGCAGAATTTAAGAATCGAATTGGATTTGAAATTATATTGGATGTTAAAATGCAAAGACAGGAAGAGGAATCTACTTATTTGCAGTTCAAAGAAATCCATCACAATCAGACAAAAGAGATATTTAATTGATTTTGTGACAAAAGTAATGGTATCACTTTATTTTAAGAACCAGTTCTCACAATTAACTAGTTGTTTATTAGCATGCATACTAGTAGCATATTGGCTGTTTATTAGTACTTATATAGCACATATTAATGCCTTATTCTTAGATCCCTTAATCTCTACCCCATACCTACACTTAACAACTACCTTACTAACTATTAATAAGCAGCGAATTAAGAGTTTATTGAGGCAAACGTCATAGTAGTGAGAATTTGTCCCCAAACTAAAGTGTGACCAAATTATCATTTATTGGACTAAGAATTTAGGGTAGAAGTAAATAAATGTACATGACATATTGGATTGAGTTGAAATTATTATTTTACAATGTGAAAAGAAAGAGACTGTCCACAGACATGGAACTCAATCCCTGATTTGTGTTAAGTCTTGATCAACTTGTGTTTATTTTTCGTTAGACTACCTGCCAACACATTATCCTGCTTATTAGATGGCTACTTAAATACATGATTATTGCTGATATGAGTTTACATTATTTGATTTGTCTTCATGTAGAGCACAAACACAGCTATATTAAAGGGTTAGTTCACCCAAAAATGAAAATTAGGCTGCGTTTTACTCACCCCCTAGGCATCCTAGGTGTATATGACTTTCTTCTTTCAGACGAATCCAGTCGGAGTTATATTAAAAATTGTTTTTGATCTTTCGAGCACTATCATTGCAGTCAGCGGGTGTTGCATTGCTTCAGTCCAAAAGAAGTTAAATAAAAAGCACCCATCCATAAAAAAAGTGTCTCACACGGCTCCGGGGGGTGAACATAGGCCTCCTGTAGCAAATCGATGCGTTTTTGTAAGACAAATATGCATATTCAAAACGTAATAATCACTTGAATCTAGCTTGCACTCACTGTTGTAAACGGAAGCAGTTCCGGGCGGATGTCGTATGAGGTCAGCTTTGCGCATGCGCCGCTCAGAAGTGAAACGCAGCGGAGAAACTTTGCTTCCTTTGATCCTGTAAACAAACGTTGGCTTTCACGAGACTCACCGGCGCATGCGCAACACTGACCACATACGTCATGCTCCCGGAACTGTTTCTGTGTACAACAGTGAGCACAAGCTAGATTAAAGTGATTATTATGTTTTGAATATGGATATTTTTCTTACAAAAACGCATTGATTCGCTACAGGAGGCCTTTGTTCACCCCCCGGAGCCGTGTGAGACACTTTTTTTATGGATAGGTGATTTTTATTTAAGTTCTTTTGGACTGAAGCAATGCAACACCCGCTGACTGCAATGATAGAGCTTGAAAAATCAATGCCAATGCTTAATATAACTCCGACTGGATTCGTCTGAAAGAAGAAAGTCATATACACCTAGGATGCCTCGGGGGTGAGTAAAACGCAGCCTAATTTTCATTTTTGGGTGAACTAACCCTTTAAGTCATGTAGCAGGTGCTTTTATCCAGAGAAATCTACAAATGAGGAACATCACAAGCAATTTGTCATACAATAGCCTGCGATACTTATAATGCTAAGTTTCAAGAATAAGCTAGAGTACAGAGTATCATAAAATAAAACGAGCACTAGAAGAGTTGTTTTTTTATTTAATAACAGTATTAATACTAAAAAAAAATTATGTGTCATTGAGAAGTACTCTTAAGGCAGTTAGTCTGTAGATTCAACCCGATCTCATGAAAGTGCGTATAAATAGTACGCCAAAATAATAACGAAAACTCGTGGTATTTATACGCAAAAATGGACTTTGGCGTGTATATGCTATGCGATGGGTACGTTTAGGGTTGTGGGGTAGATGCGTATCATATGTACGCGAAAACTGCGTATCATATGCACGCCAACAAATTTCGTATCATATGCACGCGAAAACTGCGTATTATATGCACGCCAAACACATGCGTATCATATGCACGCCAAAGTCCATTTTTGCGTATCAATACCACAAGTTTTTGTTTTTATTTGCCGTACTATTTATACACATTTTCATGAGACCGGGCTCGTAGATTCCATTCAATTTTAATTCTGCGTCTTTAATATGTTATCCTGTGTGTGGCGTTTCCATTAATAAGCTGCTTCTTCCTAAAAATGTGTGGCATTTTGAGACAAAATGCAATATTACTGTATATTTGCTGAAGCAAAAACACATTCTCCTTCTCTCTTGCATATCTAGTGTTTGTTAGAAGGATTTAGTTTCATCTGTAGTGGAATGTCTAGTTAAAGCTGCTCATTCAACTCAGTTATACAATCGAGAGTGTTTGCTAGTTATACTAGTCATTTTGGGTGCCAGGATAATTGCTTTGATTGTAAAAATAAAATATATTATTTGAAAAGATATTTTCCTTTTAATTAACATACATGTAGTTATTTTATATTACAAACTTTGTATTTCCATTTTTGCTGAAAACTGATTCACCACTGCTGTGTACTCATTCTCCAATTTCTATCATCTTATTTGTTACATTATAAAATGCTACATGCAGAAATATGAGAATTACAAATGCTCGGAAAAGAGATATATAGAAAACACAAGCTCTGTTCTCACCTACTATCATGCTTCTATAAATTATAAAAGTCTGGATGTTATAAATATTTGAGAGCTCTAGAGATCGTATCCAGAAGAAACTGTGATCCATTTAGACATTCGGTGTGGAGACACAACAGCAAGACCCAAGACATGTATTGGCTGGTGTTGCTCTTTCACATAGGGGGCATAGCTGTGGTGCAGTGGCGCTCAAGACATAAAGGTAACACTCCTTCAGAGATGCTGGATCGATTTAAAATCGATTGATTTCCCAAACTTCATCCGTCATGCCAAAAAAGTTCTAATGTCATAATAAAAACAGGAAGCCAGACCTTGTTTAAGAAATATGACCAGAATTCCACACTTATGAAACACTTTTATAAATAACATTTTGTAAAGAATAACTTCAAACACAAATCAAATGTTAATGCACATTTGTTGACAGAAATCCATCCTGCTTGGGTTTCACAGATGTTCCAATAGACTGAATAGTAGATTTCAAAAACAACTTTACAATGTTTTAGAACAAAATGTTCTGCTCTTTGGACAATAAATGTTGCCTTCCTTTAGCTCAGACTGTAGAGGATGGTATGTTGGTAATGCCAAGATCCTGGATTCAATTCCCAGGAAATACATGAACTGATGAACATTCAATGCAATGTCGCTTTCGACAAAAACAAAGAACATGACTGAAAAGTCACGTAGACCTAAATTATCAATGAATAATGAATAACGAAGCATAACATGAGCGCTAGACCTGATGTGAAACAAAACATCCCTTGCTCCAGATAACCGCTTTTCAAATAAATTATTTTATATTAAAATGTGATGGTAATTAGAATAGCTTTTTTACAAATCTGTAATAATGTTAATATGTTAATAAAATGTTTAAATTAACTGATTTCATTAGTCAAACAAATTAAGGTTGGTTGATTGTTTAACTATCTGCATGTCTACTGTGAGAGTTTTCTTAATTGCGTTGTTAGTTTACTCAAATTATATAATAACAATAATAAAAACAATAATCTGATTCCTTAAGATAAATAAAACAGACTATATACAATTTTTTTGATATCAATTTACTCTATCGTGTTATTTACGACCTACAAAACAAAATTGTAATTGCCTTGTAAACTTTATTAATGCTTTTGATGAATGTAATTTTCTAAAATGTACTTTGGGTGTATTTCAGAGTGCGCTTAAAACTTATTTGTTTTCATTAGCATTTGAAAATGCTTTGTAAGCTGTGTATCTTTTATCTGCATTGATTTTATGTTTTTATTCTTCTTTTATAATTGTCTTCTCTTTTTTTTTCTCTTTTTATTCTTCTCTGTTCAACACTTTGGTTCCACTTGTGGTGTTGAAAGTGCTCTATAAATAAAGTTTGATATGAGTTGAGTGAGATTAATATGTTAAAATCAAAGTTTTATTTTATGTGTTTTTGAGCAAGACGAGAAAGTGGAACACTTGATAACATTTAAGTTTCAATTATGTTGAACCATTTCAATTGCATCATTGTGCTGAAGCATGGAGCTTTTGCTTAGGCCAAGGACGGCCACATTGCTCAAATAATACTTAGCATTTAGCATGCTAATATGTTATTTCACACAGTTTGTTAGCTAGCTAGTACTAATTCAGTGATACAACACAAAAAAAATTATACTGAATAAATGAATCATGCACTCTAAAAAATGCTGGGTTAAATACAACCCAGTGCTGGGTAAAATAGGGACAAACCCAGCAATTGGGTTGTTTTGACCCAGCGGTTGGGTTAAATGTTTAACCCAACTTCTGGGTAGTAACCCAGCCGCTGGGTCAAAACAACCCAATTGCTGGGTTTGTCCCTATTTTACCCAGCACTGGGTTGTATTTAACCCAGCATTTTTTAGAGTGTGTCAGGAAACCATATAAAGTCATTTAACTGGCTTACTTTAAAATAACTTTCAATGATGTTGACATTACATGAACAAATTATGTTTGTGCAACATAATTGATTAATGTAGAAACCAATGCACATCATTGTACAGTACATCCAACATACATGTTTTTTCAGTGTTGTTGATATCAAGTAGAGTCTAAAGATAGACTGTCTTTGTCATTCTTCTTTTCCGGCTGACCTACAAATGTGACCATATTATCTTTTTAACATTGCGACAGAACCTCTGCAGCTCTTCTCATATGTTCACTTCCAAGAAATGCATTTGTATAGGTGTAAATGTGTCGAAGGATCGCTAATCTGAGTACATGATTACTGATGAATAGTGACACGTAGAGCGTAATAATATGATTCAGCTGAGAGAACAGTAACTCTCTCGATACCTCAGGTACATTCTGTTGCTATTCCGTTCCACCAGTTTTGTCATATGTGAAACAAGTGGGAGACTCAATTCTGTCGGCCCCTTGATAGTTGTCCCCTGTCGTATATAATTACATAGAGAAGCACTAGATAATATATTTGGGTATAATCACAGTGTGTGTGCTTTATATGGTGCGGACCCCTATTCCCTGATTAGTTGCTCTGATGAAATTGAATTATCTCTAATTCACTGCATTTGTGGTGATTAAGAGAGACGAATCATGCGAGAACTTAGAACGACAGCTCTGGAGCGGCAAATAAATGAACAACCTCCATGCATTTCCCTTTGTGGGGGATGCGAGCTGAAGCTGTCTCGCTTTAATTCACACAAGCCAGCGCTGCATTCGTCAAGCAAATGAATGTTTTGAATTTACGTGGCTGTAATATGACATAATCAAGTTGTAATTTATCAATTAGAATAATTAGGAAGCTCATCTGATTTAATTAACATGCTGAAAATGAAAGCAGTCATACAGATTTAATCTTCAGCAGCGCTTAGTTACAGCAGTGGCATTTACAGTGGTTAGCCAAGTGCGGTAAACATTCATTAACTAGTAAAACCCAGCGGCTTGACTTGACTTCGCTGGTTTTTGGTTCCCTTTGCAATCTCGATATTTTTCAAAATTGTTATTAGTGGAACTTGAGTAAACAAGTGACTAAAAATAGAGATAGAATTAGAAAAAGCAAGCTACAACTGTAATTTCCATGGC
Source organism: Sinocyclocheilus rhinocerous (assembly GCF_001515625.1). Classification (NCBI taxonomy): domain Eukaryota; kingdom Metazoa; phylum Chordata; class Actinopteri; order Cypriniformes; family Cyprinidae; genus Sinocyclocheilus; species Sinocyclocheilus rhinocerous. The sequence goes on along the minus strand of NW_015642873.1, from coordinate 204,715 downwards.
TAGTACTTTCCTATTCAAAAATAGTATTTACTTATTTAAAACCAAATTTTTGTGACAACAGCACTTGTAAGTGTTTTGAGTGCTTGAAAAAAAAAAGGTCCACTAGATAATGGATATAGGATAAGATTATATAGTCATACTGAATGGATTTTATAAAAAACAAGAGTGTCATTGTTGCGCAAGACAGCTAAATTTACAATATGAATTTAATTGTGTTAATACTACAATTGATTGCTTCTGTTGTCCTCATTTGTAAGTCGCTTTGGATAAAAGCATCTAATAAATGACTAAATAAATAAAAATAAATAAAATCTAAAGATAGGCCTGAGCATGACCTACCTGGAACTCTTTAATAACGTTGCATTATAAATTGCAATCTTTTTTTTTTTTTATGTAAACATTGCAAGTACTTTTGTTTCCCCAATTTATTCATCCCTAACTAGTAGTAACAGCAATAGAAACAGCAATAGAAGACAAAATAAAGGAATTAGAAAAGGTTGCGACTTTTTATCTCACAGTTCATATATCACAATTATTAGTGTAGATATAAACATAGAATTGTGAGCCATAAACAGAATTGTGAGACTTTTTTAATCTCAAAATGCTTTTTCTCAATTCTGAGAGATTGGTAAATTAGTGTACATAGAATTGCTAGGTATAAATTCGAAAAGAAGTATGAATTTTAAGATATAAACTTGCAATTGTGAGAAAAAAGTCTGAATTGTGAGATCATGTATGTGGTGAAAACAAGCCTCCATAAGTAACTGCCTGTTATTACCAGCCTATCTAAAATGTTCACATGTGTTTCATTCTTGTTGTTTCTGCAGAGGGTGCTATACCAGCCATTAGTATAACTGTTATATGGTCAGTTTGCCCTCGCAGGTAAACTACTGTTATGACAGAGAAGCAGTTTGAAAAGAATCTGGTTGAGTTTCTTTTTTTTCAGTCAGTTAAAATGTCAACACTATGTTTAGCTAACAGATGGATGCAAAATGTTTGACATTTTCTAAGATTTAATCCCTCTCACATACTGTTTTCTATGATAAGATATAATATAGCTAAAGGCCCCAGGGTAACAGCCTCCTGAGATGTCATTTTCTCCTATAACACTAGCACAAAAACTACTACAACACTTTTCCAAAACACCAATTTGTTGTGACGGATGTGTGAAATATAGGCTCATATTAGCAGATGCAGTCAAAATGGAGATTTATCTGCGAAATATGCATGCACTGAAATTTTAGCCCTAAGATTTACACCTTTCATAAACTGATTGTAGATGTAGTACCTCAGACAGATTACACACACACAATTGCTTGCCAAATTTCATAACCCACCAAAACAAGCAAACTAGCTGCCAGGGTTTCTGTGGAATTACCCTCAAACTGTCCATATGCAGAACCAGGCTATAACAGCAAGGGCAAATCATCAAGACTGTTTTACTACACAAAGAAATTTAGTTACACTTCAACTTTATTCATTAATAAACCCTTTTTAATCCTTTACATTATGTATATTGTAATGTAATGATATGTTCAGCACCATGTACAGGAAGTTGAGCAACGTGTGCATACTAATGACAATGTCATTAGTTCAACAAACACAAGACAGTGTTGATGATTTCCCTTGGATACGAGAGAGAGAGAGAGAGAGAGTGTGCGTGCTATACCAGCCATTAGTATAACTGTTATATGGTCAGTTTGCCCTCGCAGGTAAACTACTGTTATGACAGAGAAGCAGTTTGAAAAGAATCTGGTTGAGTTTCTTTTTTTTCAGTCAGTTAAAATGTCAACACTATGTTTAGCTAACAGATGGATGCAAAATGTTTGACATTTTCTAAGATTTAATCCCTCTCACATACTGTTTTCTATGATAAGATATAATATAGCTAAAGGCCCCAGGGTAACAGCCTCCTGAGATGTCATTTTCTCCTATAACACTAGCACAAAAACTACTACAACACTTTTCCAAAACACCAATTTGTTGTGACGGATGTGTGAAATATAGGCTCATATTAGCAGATGCAGTCAAAATGGAGATTTATCTGCGAAATATGCATGCACTGAAATTTTAGCCCTAAGATTTACACCTTTCATAAACTGATTGTAGATGTAGTACCTCAGACAGATTACACACACACAATTGCTTGCCAAATTTCATAACCCACCAAAACAAGCAAACTAGCTGCCAGGGTTTCTGTGGAATTACCCTCAAACTGTCCATATGCAGAACCAGGCTATAACAGCAAGGGCAAATCATCAAGACTGTTTTACTACACAAAGAAATTTAGTTACACTTCAACTTTATTCATTAATAAACCCTTTTTAATCCTTTACATTATGTATATTGTAATGTAATGATATGTTCAGCACCATGTACAGGAAGTTGAGCAACGTGTGCATACTAATGACAATGTCATTAGTTCAACAAACACAAGACAGTGTTGATGATTTCCCTTGGATACGAGAGAGAGAGAGAGAGAGAGAGAGAGAGTGTGCAGCATAAATGCGTGCAGCGAGTTCAGTCAGTTCAACAAACGAATGGCTCGCAATCAGCCGTCTCCTCAAGAGACCCTTTATGTGACACCCATTGAATGGATGTAAGTATCTTTCACTCTGCTGCACCGAATTTCTAAAAAAACATAATATATTGACCCGTTTTGTGTTTTCTATCATGCGCACTGTGCTTTTTTGATGATGCAAGATGAACATCGTGCAATGGGGGTTTATGTGAATGAGAGTGTAAGGGAAACAGGTAAATTTAGCTCAAAGCTCAAAATCTCCTTCCTGAGTTGAAATTATCAATCATAAATGCGTGCAGCGAGTTCAGTCAGTTCAACAAACGAATGGCTCGCAATCAGCCGTCTCCTCAAGAGACCCTTTATGTGACACCCATTGAATGGATGTAAGTATCTTTCACTCTGCTGCACCGAATTTCTAAAAAAACATAATATATTGACCCGTTTTGTGTTTTCTATCATGCACACTGTGTGCTTTTTTGATGATGCAAGATGAACATCGTGCAATGGGGGTTTATGTGAATGAGAGTGTAAGGGAAACAGGTCAATTTAGCTCAAAGCTCAAAATCTCCTTCCTGAGTTGAAATTATCAATGTGTTCTTTTGTGTTAATGTTGAAAGCTGTTCAAAGCTGCTAGTTAGTGGACTTGCTTCAGACTCGTGGCGCCAGGGTATCGTGGACAGATTTATGATGTTGTCTTGTTATCATGGGCCTCTTTGTGGAATTTGGCTTTTTGGGTTGTTCAACACCAATCTGATCGAATCTTAAATTGTCCGATTCACTCTGATACCCTACAAGAGTCTAAAAAAGCCGACCAGCATTGCTGGGGTGCCAGGAACAATCACACTCAGTTTCGGACCACAGCAAACAGTGTGAAAGCCCTATTAATTTCCCTCCAAAAGTCAAACTTCTGATTGGCTTGCTCACTTTCTAAGAGTACGATATCCTCACAATTTAAAGATCACTGTACAAGAACACATTGGGAGAACAGCAACTTGTTGCACTAAGAAACTGCATCCACTTGTTAATTTTGAAATATTGGTAGCACTTTATTTTACAGTCCTGTTCCTCATGTACATACTATGTACTTATTAATGTTATTACAATAACTAGGTAATAACTAGGTACTAACCCTGAACCTACCCCTAAACCTAACCCTACTCCAATTAGTTACCTTATATTAGCAGTACTTTCTTAGGTAAGTACACTTTAAGTACACTGTAAGTACATGTAAGTATAATATACAGTGCCTTGCGAAAGCACTGTATTCATAGTCTTTTTTTTTTCATTTTGTTGTGTTGCTGCCGTACACCATGACAAAACAAAAACAGATTTGTCACAACTTTGCAAATGTTTTAAAAAGGAAAAACTTAGAGCATGGCATAAGTATTCATACTCTTAACTCAGTACTTAGCTGACACAATTTTACAGCCTCAAGCCTTTTAAAGCTGATGATACTGTCATTATTGCGAAAGTATTCATACTTAACTGTTTTTTTTATTCTTCACATTTAGTTGTTGTAGCCTTATGTTAAACTACTTTCAATTACTTTTTTTCCCCACATCGGTCTACATTTTATATAGCATAAGGCAAAATATAAACCATAAATATATAACATTCCAGTTTGCTCGATGATCTAAATCAGAGGTCCCCAACCACCGGGTCGCAACCCAGTGGAAGAGTTGCTACTGGGTCGCAAGAACATTCTGGGAAAAATGTGTATAGATATGACACACTGTTATTTATTGTGTGTTATTGATTGTTCTAATTATTATGTATTTTTGTTTGTTGTATGTGATTCATATGGAGTAGCAATTTGACGATTTCATGTAAATTAAATGTTCAATAAAGGGGCGGATTGGCCATCTGGCAATTCTGGCAAATGCCAGAGGGGCCGGACCATTTTGTATAATGTGGGCCAATCAGATTTTTTCTAAATATATATAAATAAAATTGTTTTTATGGGCCAACAGCTCTGTAATGTTTAAGTCCTATACTGTGTTCATTAACTAGGATGTTGCTGGAATCAGTACAGCCAGAGACCCTGCTCTTTCAACACCAGTGCTGTGAGGAAGGATGCTACGGTAGGCCAAGCAGAGACAGGGAGGAGTATGGTAGAGGTAGGAAAAACCCAACAGACAGACAGTGACAACACAGAGCAACATACTGTAGAGAATGAAAGTAACAGCAGACAAATGGCATAAACAGACAGCACACAGACTCTACAACATCCTCAGATTCTTTTTCTTTTGTTTTTACTGTATGTATAAATTTATTATAAACGTGTGCTCTTTAAAAAGTAATAAGCATTGTTTGCCAGACACATACATTAAATGTTTAAATATCTGTTACATACTGTATATGGTACTGCTTATATTATTTCACCATCTGTACACAAATGTAAGTAGTGAATGTGTGTGTCTGTGGGTGGGGCTGTGTCGGTGTGGTAATGTGGGCCGGTGAGGCTACAGTGCCAGGGCTGAATTTTTGTCCCAGTCCGCCCCTGGTTCAATAAGTAAATGATTGTTCTGATCTGTCATATATAAGGGGTTAAATGGATCACAGTTGATCCGTGATACGTTCGGCATGCATGTGATTAGCAGATTAATTTGCCAGTTTATATATTCAAGCGATTTTAAACCATTCCAGTGCAAGAAGAGGCAAAAGAGATGTTACTCACGCTCTGTTTTCTGTGAAAGAGAAATGAAAACTAGCGCGCTAATACCAAGTTAATTCCTCTTTCATGTCTCCTTGCCTTTGAACATATACATACACATACAATTATGTCAAAATACCTGTCTCAGCATTCTCATTCTCTGTGCTTTAAGTAATAAATGGAAAGCAAACTTAAAATGATATAAAATATTTTTTTCTTGCTAAAAAAGGTTGGAGACCCCTGATCTAAATGATCGCTGGATCATCTTTGAGATGTTTCTGTACTTTGACTTAAATTCAATTGACTGTACATGGTTTGGAAAGGCACACACCTGTCTATATAAGGTCTAACAGCTGATAATGCATATCAGAACAAAAGCAAGCCTTGAAATCAAAGGAACGACCTGCAGAGCTGAGAGGAGGGATTGTGTTGAGACTCAGATCTGGGGAAGATTACAAAAGAAGAAGAAGAAGAAGAAGAAGAAGAAGAAAGCACAGATCCACTGAAGGTTCACATGTGAATGTGACCTCTATAATTTTTAATGCAAGAAGTTTGGAACAACCAGAACTCTTCCTAGAGCTGGCCTCCTGGCCAAACTGAGCAATCGATGGAGAGGGGCCTTGGTTAGAGTAGCGATCAAGAATAGTGATGGTCATTCTATTTGAGATCCATGATCATATATGGAGATGGGAGAAACTTGCAGAAGGACAAACATCTCTGAAGGCACTCCACCGATCTGGGCTTTATGGTGGTGTGGCCAAACTCAATCCTCCCCCCTCAGTGAAGACACATGAAAACCCACTTTGCAAAATTAAATTTGCAAAGTTCCAAGTGGGTTTTAAGTGCAAAAAAGCACCTAAAGGAATTTTAGACTGTGCGAAACTATATTTTCTGGTCTGATGAACCTCAGTTCCATGCGTCATGTTTGGAATAAGTAGCAGCAGAGACTGAGGGACTTGTCAGAACAGAAGGAAAGCTCAATGCACCAAAATATAGAGATGACCTTAATGAAAACCTGGGTCCGTATTTATCAAGCTTCTCAAAGTGCCATTTTAGTCTTAAGTGCTGAGAATTCATTAAATTTACTCCTACTTTCAAACTTAAGTATAAAAGCAAGTTATCACATTTCTTAAAGCTAAGAATCACTCTTACTCTCCCAGCCATACAACGACACTACAAAGTTATTTTTTAAACGTTCTCCCACAGTATTGAAATACAGATTCAGACTCTTGCTCTTTATTGAACAGCATAAGGGAACTTTTGAATGCTTATCTCTCACTGTGAGATATTACCACTAAAGGACTTTGTGCGTTTGGGGAAATAAGCACATTGAGTTTTCTGCAGATGGGATTCACTGGCCTATACCTGTTTATCTGTCTGCCTTTTTATCCTCTTTTTTTCTGTCTCTCTGTCTCCATCTTTCCAGCGTGAGGGCAGACAGGCTTGGCCCTGAATGACAAACGCTTGTTTGAAACAGTTAAGTCCATCAAGGAGACGGAGAGAGACTGTGGAGGAGTGATAAATTAAAGACATGCCTAAGGGAAAGGGAAGCGCAATGGAAACAGTGAGGAACTGAAGCGGGGCGATGTCGGAGAGGAGGACGAGGATGATGAAGAAAATAGCCTCAAATGGAGATTTATTTTGTGTACTGCTATCTGCTGAATGAAGTGCTCAAATCTAATCAAGATGTTTTTGCACAGCCAAACATTTGGTCTGTCAGACTCTTCAGCAATTGTACAATGTAGAGTAACATGAAGCACAAACGTCCATATAGTTTCAAGCTTGTAGAACAAATGATAATTCTGCTGAAAAGACCAGCTCAAAACTGAATGTTTTGGTTTAGTCTTTAGTAGACAAATATATATATATATATATATATATGAAGAGTTTGTGACAAGCTATGCAATATCGCTTTCATAATCGCAGATGAGTCGCATTCGATTATGAACGCGATATTGCGTAGCTTGTCAGTGTAAGTGTTTTTATTAATGCCATTTATGTTTTTGGTAATAGCGTATAGCACTAGTCAACTAAATGAATGTAACATGGCAAAGATGAATGCACTTTTGGAAGTTGAATGTAAGGGAAATGTCATTTTGGAATTTCTGTGGTCTAATGTCATATTGTTGTTCATTTTCATGTTCATGATGAAATTTTCTTTTATTGCTGTAATTTCAGTTTCAACAGTAAATCAACAGTTTCAATATGACAAAATAACTTTTATATTGCTTCAATGGATTTATTAACGATAAAAAACGTGTCATCGATTTATTGCATTTTGGGAAGAAAAAAAAAAAACATTTTTATAATAAATCTTTGAAAATCAAAATCTGGATTTGAATTTTTAATGTTAGTATAACCTAAAGATGCTATGTAAAAGTTTGAAACAGAAAATAGAAAATCTTTTAGTATAATTGTACAAACGCCCACCTTGTGCTTCACATGTCTTTTTGCAGTGAAAATCTTTACTGATTTTTATACCGTAAACTTAAGAATAACTTTTATATTGTTAGTAATATGTCAAGATTAACACTTATTGGACTGAAGCAGATCAAGTTTACTTGATTGTCGAGACATCTTTTTTTTTCATATTGTTTCTCTTATATTGTTTTTGATGTGTTTTTATTGTTACCACTGTACTCTCTTTTTAAAAATTTGTATCCTTTGATCGTAAAGTGCTTTGAGAATTACGTTTTAAAGGTGCTATATAAAAATACATTTATTGTTATTATTATTATTATTAATATTATTATTATTATTTTCTGCTAATAGTTTCTCTTACTAGCCTACTAGTCTACAGATCAATTGCTGTTGCAATTTCTTACGCTTTTGTTTTTAAGCTAATAGCCGTTTATGCAATTGCACTAAAACCACATTAGCAGTAAATAATATCCAGACAAATAAATAAATAAATAGTTTAGAGAGGCCACAAAGACAACCAGTGCTGTTTATCAGCCTGGACTGAAACTTCTCTCACGAAGTGCTGGTATTGTTTGGTCATAATTGCTATAAAGCACATTTGAGAGCACAGAAAGGAAAATTACCCACTTTGCGCACCTTCTTACCATTATAATTTGCGTAAATTGATTTTTTAAATCTGTTGCAACTGTTGCTTTTATGTACGATTGCCATGTGATGAAAGCCTGAAAGCGAAATGGAGAGTGAAAAAACGTCCCATCCGTATTTCAGTCGATACGCTAACCGTACGGCTCTCAATGAAACGCATACAAGTAAAGGTAATTTCCTCAAAGAGCTCAGATATCTATTCGCTAAGGACTAAAGAAGGCTAAATCACGGTATTTAAAGATCTAGACGAAAATAAAAATGATACTTGAATACACAATGTTCTGTCTTTTCAAGCATTTTTGTGAAGAAGATTGACTTCTCTAATAGAAACAGAAATAGAAAAGGCTATTGGAGAAAAGTGAAGGCTGTCTACACGAGCCTGCCCTTAAATTAAATATAATAAGGTGAAAGCCTATTTACAAAGGGCCAAAGAAAGCACCCGAGTCACTGTATTTAAACATCTACTCTGAGAAACTTTGAAGTTTTTAACTTTTTCCCCTTTTCTGTGGATGGGAGGGTGAATGGGCAAAAGAGGTAACAGCGAGCATCTCGGGCGGTTTCCATAACGCACCCCGGTTGCTCAGCGCATGTTGGGCTCTACTGTATAAATTCCATTTTCATTACCTTCTGTAATAAATGCAGTGTGAATCCTGGGAGGCAGGGGCGGCAAAAATAAATCTGATACATGAATAAACGATGCCCCTAGGGAGGAAGGGCTCCTCCTTTATGAAGAAGATTGACTTCTCCAAGACGGGACACATCAGGCAGGAGGAGCACAAACAGAAATAGAAACCGCGAATGGAGGCAAGCGAAACTCTCTAACGCTTATTCTTCACCTCCAAATTCCCTCCATTCTGAGTCCTATAAACATTAACAAATGTTTGCTTTGACAGCTTCAGTGCTTCAATTAAACATAAGGAGGGCTATTTAAACAAAAGACACAGAAAGAGACTCTGCTGCCTGTTTATGCGCACTTGAGTCATGCAAGCCACATCATATACTGTAACAGTAATTTGTATGATAGCTAGTTAGCTAGATAGAGAGATACGCCTCGTCCTAACAAGATTTCTAGTTACAAATTTAAGATAACAAGTTTCCAGCATCAACTTATATATTTTTGTATCTCACTGACAGTTGGGGATGTGCAACATTCAGAACTGGCTTTGAATTGACCCTTCGCATGGAGTTTGATTGACAGGGGATCTGACCAATCACAATGCAAAATCTGCCATTTTGTCCGATTTTTGAGTAGATTAACATCAGTGGTCTTGAAAAATTGTGTGTATTGACGTATTTATGTTGTTGAAACAAAATACCTTCCAATGTTCATGTTTATTTTGTGCTATAACAGTATATACTGCTTTATATTATTTAGATTTAACACATACATTTTCCCACTTCCCATAATTCCAGTTTAACTTCCTGTGGGGCATGGCCAATTCAACTCAAATTGGCTACATCCAAAATTACATACTTCCCTACTATATATTACTATTTATTACTGTATACTACATAACAGTATGTGAACAGAGTAGTATGCCCAAATTCACAGTGTACATTTAAAAAAAAAATATCCTGGATGACCTACCATTTTTTGGTGAGATTATGAAGTGCACATCTGATGGACACTTTACTATCCCATGAGGCCACAGGAGAGGATTTGTGAATGGCAGTGAAGCGATGCAAATGATGCTGGTAGGTCACATGACAATGACAACATGATGAGTGTAGTACAACCAGATTATATTCATACTACGCACATTCATACTATATAGAACATACTTTTTAAATGGTTGCTATGTAATTACTTATTGAAAAGTAGAGTATATATGCAATTTCAGACGCAGCCTTTCACACTCATTAACTGAAAGAGCACTAGTTGTTCTCAGTTTTGCCCAAGAGTAAAATGCTACTTACATCAGTAAAACACTGCATGAATCATCAAAATCAATCAGATACAACAAAATTAGAGACCAGAACGTTGTGCAGACATGTTGCTAAAGACTTGATAATGACCATAATATTGAATGGTCTAGAAACTTAC
>NW_015642873.1:191819-194021 GCF_001515625.1 Sinocyclocheilus rhinocerous | reverse complement strand
ATATATATATATATATATATATATATATATATAGCTTCATGCTCTTCAACTCATGTATGTTGTCAGTGTAGCCTACAAAGCTATAATTTTTGCTAGTGGCATGTTGTTGTACTGGAAATCACTTGTTGGGGAAGAATCGTTCACTGAGATGTTCTTGCATTTCTTCCCAGCATCTTCAACACACATCAAATCTTGGAAATTCAACTTTTGCCTTTCAGAATGTGTTCTCTTGCTTCACCCTTCTCAGGAGATTTGGATCAGCAAAGTAATATTGAAATACTTGAGAAGGTCCACACCAACCCTTTCGGTGAGATCAAAATGTAATTTCTCTAATTTCACTTTCTCTATTCAGCCAGTCCTTCTGTTTGGTTTGTAAGCCATGCCTTTGAATTCGGGTTATATTCTCAACAAGAGACATCATTTAACAACATTTAACTGTGCACTGCTAAAACATAGACCTGGGGACATTTTAACCTTATTTCAGGCCTGATTGATTGATTGATCCATCCATCCATCCATCCTTCCATCCATTAATTTTGTCACAGTCCCCATGTTTGTCTTGGGATGTTTTCAATGGCTGTGGCTTTTCACATCATTTGTTTGCATTTTTATTAGAAACTTTAAAGCTAAACTATGTAATTTTGGCCGTCTTGAAGCACAAAATAACAAGTTACCTTGGGAAAAACATTGTTTTACTCACGTGACTTGTGCAAATTTGTGAAAAAGGTGATGCAGACACATAGCGTTTCTTTACGAAGTGACATCGCCAACTACTGGCTTGACATGCATAATACAACTTTTTTAGTCATTTCCGCTGATTTGCAAGAACAGGGAATCGTTGTCATCTGAGGCCTGTTTCATAAAGTGCGATAAGAAAAGCGGGGATTTAGGTCCAAAACATGACTTTGTAATTTTGGCCGTCTTGAAGCACAAAATAACAAGTTACCTTGGGAAAAACATTGTTTTACTCACGTGACTTGTGCAAATTTGTGAAAAAGGTGATGCAGACACATAGCGTTTCTTTACGAAGTGACATCGCCAACTACTGGCTTGACATGCATAATACAACTTTTTTAGTCATTTCCGCTGATTTGCAAGAACAGGGAATTGTTGTCATCTGAGGCCTGTTTCATAAAGTGCGATAAGAAAAGCGGGGATTTAGGTCCAAAACATGACTCGAAATAACCTAACAAATCAATCTGGGCTAAAGCAGTTCCATAAAAAATTAAGTTTACGTAATCTCCCTGATTTGACTCGGGGTTCAATGAGTCAAGATAATTAGATGTGCACGCTATTCTTAAGCAGCCCTTAATGTCGATCATGGATCAAATCGATCCACTGTGGCAAACAGTGAATATATGTGTGCCGTTTAATGCATTTGAGATGTTATATTTTCCTCAGTGCATACCTGACATGTTACGGTTATATTCTTCATCTGTAAATGTTAGAAAGCCATGCAAATATATCCATTTTGATGTCAGGAGTGGGTGAGGCTTATGCGAGTGAACAAGCGCTGCTGTGCACATGCTCACTAAACAGACGGAGCGCAATAAAATAGGAGCACGATAATTTTGAGTAAAATGTACATTTTACTGAAATATTTGTTGTTGGAGATTAAATGTGCCATATGTAGAATTTTAAACCTACAAGTAAGTGTAATTTTATGATAGCAGTAACTGTACCAGCCCTAATTACTAAGCTCAAACGAGTTAATGCGTATTCCTCTGTAGTCTGTTTTTTTAAATTATTTATTTTCATATTTAATTTTGTGATTTTAACTTTTAATTAAGTGATTTTAATGCTTTAAAGAGCAATTTTAGATTGTAATGTTTTAATAACCATAAAACAGCTGTCATAAAACCAGAAAGGCTGCATGGCTAGAAACTGCTGATCAACTAAATGCATAGCTTGCGCTGACTGTTGTACACTGGAAGCAGTTCCGGGCGGATGACGTATGAGGTCAGCTTTGCGCATGCGCCGCTCAGAAGCGACGCACGCGGAAACGAAGCGGAGAGATCAAAACAAAACAATGGTCACTAATTGGAAGTACAAAACGAGGATTTGTAAAGAAGAATGTCGGAGGATTTCGATATAAGCCAAGAGGAGACTGGTTTTCCTTTGCTAAAGTAAGGAAACTTTGCCTCCTTTGCTCCTGTTAACAAACCTTGGTTTTCACGAGACTCACCGGCGCATGCGCAACGC
>NW_015642873.1:185552-191779 GCF_001515625.1 Sinocyclocheilus rhinocerous | reverse complement strand
GACTGACTCACCGGCGCATGCGCAGCGCTGACCTCAGAGGTCATCTGCCCGGAACTGCTTCCCTTTACAACAGTGAGCGCAAGCCACGTTAAAGTGATTATTACGTTTTGAATATGGATATTGAAGTAATTTATGGGCTAATTTTCATTTTTGGGTGAACTAACCCTTTAAGTAGCAACCATGTCAAAATGTTTTCATATACCTTAAAATAATGTCATAAAATTGTGGACACAATACATTAAATACAGTCGGATGTAGCCAATATTTTTATTTATTTGATTTATAACTTAAGTTGCATTTAAGTCTGCATACTTTTATTTTTGGGCTGATAGTGGTTAATAAAGTCTTATAATTGTATGTGAGAGAGTTCCTATTTTGGTCAGTGTTAGATGAACTCAGCTTAGCCTGAACAGTTAGCCTGCCTCGGGCCAGGTTAGTTTCCCAGCATAAGTTGCCAGAGTGACTGAGGTTGAGCTATGTTAAATTTGCTTTATGGAATCAAATAATTTGACAATGAGTCAGACTAACTGAAATATGTCTGGCTTATTTGTTAAACTTGTTTTATGAAACAAAATCTTTTCTGATTTAAGAAAAATAAATACATAAATAAATAAATAAATACATAAAACAATGCAATTTTTGTAATAATTAATTTTTTTAAAATCCTAACTTTGGAGTTTGACAATGAACATACTTCTTTTCTAGCCTGTGTGGAAATGTGTAAAGCCACGCGTGTTACAATTAGCCCCTGTCACAGTATGTGTCTTTCATCACTTGGTATCACAAATGTTAGCTTAGTTGCTAACTGCTACACAAACCAACTGCACAGTATTCCAATTCATACAGAAGCTACTTCCATATTCTGTGACATTCAAACACGTCATAACATCCGAAGATAACCCAGGCTTTACTAAATCCTGCAAAATGAGGTTAGAACATCCCCAGAGTGATGTTTGGAGGTGCACAGATAAATGTCGCTTTAGAGACTCACAGGACATTTCGACTCAGCCTCTTTTGTCCACCTCTTCACAGTCCTGGTGTTCACAGTACAGTACAGTGGATCATGGGTTTTCTCTCTGAGGATGGGGTGCAGCAAGTTGTCATCTGTCAGAAATTATATGCTTTCTGGATGCTGGAATATAACAGGACTAAAATGTTGTTGTCTCTATACGGCTCTGTCTGCAGAGAGAGAGAGGCATTCACCGGCTGAACAAAAGCATGTAAAACCAGCAGGTTGCATGGCTAGAGTCCCACAGCGAGTAGCCCTACAACCGAGGTACAAACCTGCTCTTTAACAGGGCTATGTCTTTGGATTTTATCATATACAGTTCACAAAAACAGCAAGTCAACCTGCTTTTTTTTTCTTGCTGCTTCCACTTGCTTGCCCTTCCGTTTGCACACATAATGTGAAATCCATCCAGAGCAACTGCGGCGCTGGAGCTCGGCCAGGTTTCTAGAAAGCACTTTCGGCTACAGTTCCCATGACTCCTGGTTGGTGCTGACAGCTCGTACATTTTATTAGCCTGGTACCTTACATTACCCATAATAATAGAAAGCCGGTGAAGTCCTTTACTTTCGATCCAGAATCAGGTGCCAGCTCTCCTTCCCCACCACTTCAGCTTCTGTGCTAAGAAACAGAGATGCAGGTCCAGCAATTGTTGCTCTGGATGGAATGACACAGACCTCTCTTCAAACAACACACGCACACATATATATATTTTTATACACACACACACACATGCAATATAGCAAATTTCAACAGCTCTAATCTGCCAAATGCGACAATTAGGCATTATGATATTAAAATATAATAAACATCAACATCATGAATTTTTTAGCTGCTTTGAAACAATTTATTGTAAAAAGCACAGTAAATTTGATTTGATCTACTGGTGTGTTGTATTAAAAAACATATAACTATATATATGTAAGAATTTATCACTTTTAATTATTTTATTATTTAAATATAAACGATACGGGGGGGGGGATCTTTTTTTCTTCTTCGTTCTTTTCTCTCTAATATTTTCTGTAACTATAGTTTTTTTTTTTTCTTTTTTTTTCCAGGACTGAATGAAAGTTATAGCTGGCCCACAATATCTCTAAACCTATATGGCCTATTTATCTGTTGAACACAAGGATTTGAGGATAGTGATTGTAATTGTTGTTCTCAAAAGCGCACAAGAATGTATCATAGAAGTAGTCAGTTTGATTTATATGATATGTGCTATATTCCATCTCTTCTGGCATCATTCAGTTGCTTTTTGTGTAAAAAGTCATATTTGAAAGTCGTATTAAGAATCTGTTTAATCTGTAAATCTGCTAATCTCCCTCTCAAAAAAAAAAAAAAATTCTAATGGGGATGCAGAATTTTTGTTTGATAATTAAAATAAGCACAGCCATACATAATGCACACAAGCCTTGGTTTTTGTGTTTACAAAATAAATGCTAATGTAAATCACAATAATCTCCACAAGGACAGGTCAGATCATTGTTTCACACATCAAGGTTTCCATATTGTTCTTTCTGATGGGTGTCAATCAGATCAAGGTGTTAGCGCTGCTTCCCACCATGTGGATTATCTGTGACCAAGCAGCGAGTAAATGCTTTATTAACAAAGCGGCCAAAATGGCCTGTATGTCCTCCTAAAAAAACTATTATCTCTGTCACTGAGCATCCCCTGCCTGTCCCACAACAGATGGGTGGACGTCTGTGATCTGTGTAAGCAATTTTGCGCATGGCTGCCACGTAATTTCTTAGGGTGACATCTCATGCTGGTTTTCGGTCTGTACTTTGACCTTGAAATTCAACGAAATTCTGCCTGTCTATGTGGATCATTGTAGGCCCTTTACAGGAACAAGAATCAATCAATCATGAATACCTGACGCAGAGAACACGGCTCATTATACAGCTTAGCATATTTTTATGACTGATAGATAATTTCACTTATCTGATTTCATGAATTTGTTTGATTTACATATTCATGTACACTTTGCATGCTAGCAATACTCTGAGAAGTTAAAACAACAAGGGCAAATTCGTTATTCAAAGATTTTAGGTTTGGAATTGCATTTTCACTATTATACTATACAGTATATACCAGTAGTTGCAGTAAATTGATTATTTCAATGATAGTTATTAGTATTTTATGATGCTTCTCACTGACCTTCTTTTGTTCAAGCATAGACAGATAAAATAGTGCTCAGGTCTCCAGTTAAATCAGAAAAGTAACAGGGAAGGTCACATTAAATGCTCAGGGACTACTTTACAAAATTAGGGTTAACCACTGGACATTGAATAAACTGACCTTGCAATTGTAATAATGGTTTTCATTTGGTTTTAAAATGCAGTAACCAGCAATCACAGCTATGTGTTCATATTTTTGTTACCCCATTCTTCAGTGCTGGTTAAGCTCTTTTCATTTTCAAAAGCAATGTAGTCAATGTAAATTTGAACATGTAAATATCATTGACACAGAAACACATTAATGAAATTCACAAACGTGTTAAATCAAAGGTGCTGTAACATTTACCGTTGCTCAGCACATTTTCAGGGGTGCAATACAGTCTTTTTTTGTGAGGGAATCTTTTGCATCAGGTTCAAGTTGGTCATGTGAATTTGCTGCGTTGACAAACAGTAGGCTGGTTGGTTTGAATGTGGCTTCTGTGTGAGAATGCTAATATGCAGCATACAAATATCAAATATGCTTCAAATGCACAAGACAAATTCATTATAATTCATCTGTAGAGTGAAGGATGGTCATAGGAGGTCTTATTATTAGTATTTGGGTGTGGTTTAAGGATTACAATGAAATGGTCTGATGAAGGTAAATCTGGTGTCTTTCTCTACATTTGCATGCACTCAAATAATATGTTAGTTATTAGATTGACGGCTTAATCTGACTGAAAAGTCTTCATGTAAAAAGTTCAATTGATCAGACTGAGCTCGATCTGAATGCAATTTTGGTGTTGGTAGACCTGAAATAATCCAATCAACTGGAAAAAAGCTATCTTCTCAATTGACCATTCGCAAAAACCTGTCCCACTTAGTTACTGTTGCTATGTCCGACAAGCCATGGCACTCTCTTGCCAGACATCATGTTCTCACGCAGTGAAAAATACATTGTGGAGCAAAGAGGAAACTGACAACACACATCGACAGACAAGACGGAGCAGGCCTCCACTTTCAAATTTTGTCATTTTTTAAAAGAAATTCAAACAATAAATACAGAGTTCTGACATGAAACTCTAGATGGCGCAGTCCAGTAGGTCTAACTCAATCTGACTTAATGACATCATTATCACATGGCACAGCTAACTGGTTCTCTCCTGTATCGGTAGCCAATGAGCTCACTGCTCAACATTCAAATATATGACTAGTGCTTGCTGTAGCAGTTGCAGCTTGCTTCAGAAACCCTCCACCTTCCCCAGCTCCACCTGTATAGATCTGCTACGAGGTGATTCATGTGCTATATGAGGATTATTTCATGTATGTTATATTTGCAGCAGCAATATTTCTTACATGCTCACAGCAGCATGTTGTGGATGTATTGGCAGTAGCAAGTCTCGGTACTTGCTCTGCCGCAGCAGCAGCGTAGCAGATCTATTCCGCCAAGGCAAAATACATTAACATTTTCATGTACATTACCATGCCAATCCCTCCGAGAGTTGTCATGACAGAAATACCGTTTTGTGGCTCTTTAATGTGTCATGACAGATTGCTGTAGAGCCTCAGTTCAAGCGGCATGTAAACTGATCATCTCTTCCTCTTTACTAGTTATTGCACAAAATAAACATGAATGAACATCAGAAGGTATCTTGTTTCAAAAGTGGAAAGACGTCAATACACACTTTTCAAGTTCAAGTCCACCAACATCAATCTACTCTCCTGTCTGATTTGTTTGTTGGACAAAATGGCGGTGTTATGGTTCGTCAGAATGCCTGTTAATCAAGCTCTCGGCGAAGGGTCAGTTAGACTCGAAAACACCTTTGGCACATGCGCTGCTCTTTTATAATAAGATGCACATACTGTATGTATTTATATGTTTATGAACTTGTCAGTGGAGGATATTTAAGGCCAGATTTGTTTAACATGGCAAATTTGCATGAGACTGCAAGCCCATGAACGCACTAATAGGATTGAAGGTTCTGCTAGTGATCTACTGACAATGTGCAAATTAAAAGATATAGATGTAGATGACCAATGCAATCTACCAAAAGCAGCTTAAATTAGAGTAGAGCCGCATGATAATAAGGTGCAGCTAATCTGCTAACACCACAGGTGCAAAATGGGTTGACATGCTTTTTTGGGTGCTAAATACTGGCGCAAATAACTGTCTACCACAAACCTTAGTAAATCATGTTGCACGACTTATTTAAATTCTCTCCTCCCCTAAATTTTGCACTGCACCTAAGTTTTGTTCAGAATACAAAAATGCATATGTATGCGAATGTCAATCAGGTTGCAAAGTTTAGGGTTCATGGAAACACAACTTTCAGAATCTGAAATCAGATTGGATTCATTCAGATTGACAAAGTTTAGCAAATATTAACATACCTAGTGCCTGATTTTGCAGTCAAGCTTTCAATATTTATAACCCAGGCTCATTGAAAATATGTGTTTGTGGCAATATTTCTGCAGCACCGATATTGCCTTATACCTTATTGCACATTTTGCAGCAGTTTCAAAGTGAAATGTCCAGTGAGTGGCACTAAAACACACATTCAATACGTGATCGTGGCCACGTTTTTATTACATTGCTTCAGGTAGGGGATAGTAAGGTAAGTTGACCCACCTCCTGTATCTTGGCATCTGTACAATTTAACTGTCATGTGACCATGTATTTTGGAACCACCCATAATTTCTGCCAGACTGTGAAAAGGATAAATGAATGGGAGGAGTGGAAGGCACCCATTTACTTGAAAAAAAAAAAAAAACTGTTTTTGGCTTGTCAAAGTAATATTTTAGCACAACAGATGTAATTTATCCAGGTCTGAAAAATATTTATGATGCATATAGGTGATTTAGCAACATATAAAACCATGCAAATAATTTAGCTAAATATTAGTCTGAATTGGTAAGCTAGCTAGTTTATTCTAAAATGGCAGCTATCGGGCAAAGTGAGCCAGCGTATTAACCTACCACTATAAGGCACTGAAGTTAAATTAAATCTCTGAAGTATAAACTGTATATGTATATATCATACATACATATACACACACACACACACA
>NW_015642873.1:148648-185132 GCF_001515625.1 Sinocyclocheilus rhinocerous | reverse complement strand
AGAAGACAGCACACTCTGTAATAATTTTTGACTTTATTGTAGATGTTTTGATAAGAGTGGGCTCTCCCTCACTCTCTGAGCCTGCTTCTGCCTCATCTTCAATGGAAGTAGGGGAGAGTGGGGTAAGTTGAGCCAGTGGGTAAATTGACCCACCCCCTGTTTCTTAGCAACTGTACACTTTTACTGTCATGTGGCCATGTATTTTGGAACCACCCATCATTTCTGCCAGACTGTGAAAAGGAGAAACACATGGGGGAATGGAAGGCACCCATTTACTTTAAAAACTGTGTTTGGCTTGTCAAAGTAAAATTTTAGCATAACAGATGTAATGGTTGTTACATCAGAGTAAATGTATCCAGGTCTAAAAATATTTGTGATACATATAGGTGATTTAGCAACATATAAAACCATGCAAATAATTTAGCTAAATATTAGTCTGAATTGGTAAGCTAGCTAGTTTATTCTAAAATGGCAGCTATCGGGCAAAGTGAGCCAGCGTATTAACCTACCACTATAAGGCACTGAAGTTAAATTAAATCTCTGAAGTATAAACTGTATATGTATATATCATACATACATATACACACACACACACATATATATATATATATACAGTGGTGTAGTGGTGCCTGGAGAAGTGGGTATACTCTTAATTTATGCCCCATGACATGTGTTATAAACATCCTTTAAAATATAATTTATTTCTGTGATGCAAAGCTGAATTTCCATCAGACATTACTTCAGTCTAAAGTGTCACATGATCCTTCAGAAATCATTCTAATATGCTGATTTATTATTAGAATTATCAATGTTGGCAACAGCTGTGCTGCCAAATATATATTTTTTTGGAAACTGCCATACCTTTTTCAGGATTCTTTGACGAATAAAACGCTTATTTACATTTATTCAAAATATAAATCTTTTCTAACAATATAAATCTTTGCTATCACGTCTTATCAATTTAACACAACCTTGCTAAATAAAAGTTTTAATTTCTTAAAAAAAAAAAAAAGAATACAAATTTACTGACCCCAAACCTTTGAACGGTAGTCTATATTGTTAGAAAATATTTATATTTTAAATAAAGGCTCTTCTTTTTAACATTTTTTTCATCAAACAATCCTGAAAAAAGTATCACAGGTTCTAAAAAAATATTAAACATCGGAACAGTTTCCAGCACTGATAATAAATCATTATATTAGCATGATTTCTGAAGGATCATGTGACACTGAAGACTGGAGTAATGATGCTGAAAATTCAGCTTTGCACCACAGGAATAAATTAGATTTTAATGTACATTAAAATAGAAAAACGTTATTTTACATCGCAATACTACTTCACAATATTACATTTTTTCCTGTATTTTTGATCAAATAAATGCAGCCTTGATGAGCATAAGAACTCCTGTAAAAAACATTAAAATCATTCTGATCCCAAACGTTTGAACAGTATGTATGTATGTGTGTGTATATATATATATATATAATTTGTAGTTTATTTGATAGGGACAGTGTACAGGTGCACCAAATCCTTCTCTGATAAGAACCAGAATATGATTTTCATTACATTATAATCATATAGATCTTTCCACCTGTAGTCCCTAATGGCCTGTTTGACACTGCAGAAAAGCTACCATGCCAAGAATCTTTTGACTAAAATGTTTATTAGTTTCTGTGACATTTATTTAATTTTACTCAACAAACTCTGTTTAGTTTTTGGGAAGGTCACAACTTTGGTGTTCAACATTTTGTTTCAGAATTGCAAACAATTAAAGATTGAAAATTAAACTTCACTTGGTTGGTTTTATGCTGTTTAAGTTAGCTTTAAGACAAGAAATGTGACTGTTTGTAAAAGCAAATTTGATTATTAAGTTACTTTTTAAAAGAGGTAAATTATCTTTAAAATTTCACATGGGTTTGAATCAGATTCAGTTAGATGGACAGTTTACACCCAGATGGTGCATCTTACACTCTCAGAAAAAAAGGTACAAACGCTGTCACTGGGGCGGTACCTTTTCAATAGGTACAATTTTGTACCTTTTAGGTACTAATACGTACACTTTATTTACTAATATGTACCGTTAAGGTACAAATATGGACTCTTTAGGTACAAAGTTGTGCCTTTTGAAAAGGTACCGCCCCAGTGACAACTTTTGTACCTTTTTTTCTGAGAGTGTACCCACTGACTCAGATCAACTTACCCATAACCTGTGGCAAATTGAGCCATTAGAACACTTTTTTTATAAGAAGCCATATTTTTTAGAACCCTTTGTCATAGATACTTTCTGATCATTCAAAATGATAGGAAACATCCTGAAATTACTTTAAATACTTCAATTGTACTTCTGCCTCATTTCCCCTTTTCTTGAGGACAACATAAGTAAAAAGTGGCTCATCTTACCCCACTCTTCCCTACGTATTGCGACGGTTCAGAATTCAAATGTACCGGGAGTGTCACTAAAAGGTTAATGGCGTGTTGGAAAATAACAAACCCCCTACAACAAACCCAACCCTAAACCTACCCGATAGTGTTAACAAAGACAACTGCGCTATTTCATTTATTTATTTAACCAGGAAGAGACTCACTGAGATTAAAATCTCTTTTCCAGGAGTGTCCTGGCCAAGATAGATGATCCCAGCCACACAGCCGATTTAGACCCAGAGTGCAGACTGATGCCTTTGCGCAATGTAATAAGTGTGAGCAATTCAACAAAACAGTCAAATTTAGTCAAATTTAAATCCAAATCCCGATCAAACAAAGCTTTGTGATCTTAAAACTCCACTAAAACTCTTAAAACTATTTTAACTTCCTTCTACACGGGTTTGAGCTGTTTTGTTAAACCGTAGTTTAATAGGATTCAAATCGAAGCACGTCACCTCACTAGTGCAACATTGTATCGCGTGAGCTAAACCTACTGTGTTAGAAAACCCATACAGATGAAGCTGTACATGTGATGCTAACGTTCAAAAGTATCAGTTTTCAAATTTCGCAGCATGTTAAAATTGTTTTGAGGTCATATAATATTGTGCAAGGAATTATGCGAAAATTAGGCATTCTAAATCAAAACTCTGGCCCTGAAAATCATAATTTGTGTGAAAAAGAATAAAAGTTGTCTGACCCCTAGAGTTTATTTCAGCTGGAAACTGCAGCGATTCATATGGACGGCTACGTTTTTTGAGTTTTGCAGAAATGTAGCTACAGGCACGTATTTCCAATGAGCCTGGGTAGGATATTAGCTTCGAAAATGTATGCATGCAGTTGAAGTATAAATGGGCTAGACTCAAAATTCTCAAAACAGTAGTTTTCATATTGTGTACTTATGCGTCAACCAAGCAGCTTCCATTGAATCACAAAACTATAACATTCCTGTTGTAAACCCTTGCAGTGTAAACAGTTTCCTTTATTATAACATGAATGATTGTAGTTTTGTTGTGTCATGCTGCTCATGTAGATGCAGAAACAGCGACTTCATTTTATAAAATGT
This sequence comes from Sinocyclocheilus rhinocerous, assembly GCF_001515625.1. Classification (NCBI taxonomy): domain Eukaryota; kingdom Metazoa; phylum Chordata; class Actinopteri; order Cypriniformes; family Cyprinidae; genus Sinocyclocheilus; species Sinocyclocheilus rhinocerous. The sequence continues at coordinate 181,648 of NW_015642873.1, read as the reverse complement.
GGTGGTGAGCCGCTGATAACCAGTAGGGGGGCAGATTTTGGAGTATCTCTGCTGTGGAAACTCTGGATTTTTTTCTTTCTTTCTTTTATAAATCAATAATGTCAATTATGCACACGCAACATCTCAAAATATTCTGTTTCTCTTGCCCCTCCTCCATCCAGATCTGTGTTTTTCCCTCTTCCTGTCAGTCTTATTGCCGCAGTGGTTTAAGAGCAGGCCCTGCTGTCATAACAGAGAAGAGCGCCAAAATGTTACACACACACGTAGACACACCCTCCATACAATCTAAACTGTAATGTGCTGTCAAAACCTGTCAGAATATGCAGGGCTGTTGGGTGGACATGTGCCCCTGCCCACGACTCTGCACACCAAGCCTCGCGCTGTGGAAAAATATGATTATAGACAACACTTGCTCTCCAGCCGCTGAGAGCGACGTGTCTCCGGTGACATAATGCAAACGTGTGTCTCCCGCTCTGATTATTTAGAGCCGTAGAGGCTCGGGGGAGGACTGTGACATGACATCAGGCACCTCTTCTTCAGCTAGAGATCAAACCTCATTACCTTGAGAACTGACATGGCGACCCATCTCCCTCAGGAAATGCTTAAAAATGAACATAAAGAGATAGAAAGGAGCGATTGACTTTCTCGCCGAGGTTCTCAGGGGCCGCGGCGCCGGCTGTTTGCGCAGGGAATAGGATTAGCTTGCTCAAACATTAGCCTGATGAATTGCTGAAGGTTTTGAGGTGTGTTGACTAATGGAATGGGTCAAGCTTTATGGACACGCTTTTCTTGATACATATAAATGTTGGGATTATCTTTCTTGTTTTCTGTTTCTCCTTTTTTAGAGATCCAATTATTCTACCCTGTGGCAGTTAGGAAAGAAGAAAAATTTCCCTGCATATTTATAGTTACTTATTCAATCATATAGGGGAGATTGCATGTGGCTAGTCGTCACACTAACCATACAATCTTGACAAAAATAGCTGGTGAATATTGTCTGTTATCACCCCGGGGAAAAATACTTGACTTTTTGTGACAAAATGCACCGATTGTGGGGCATGCTGTCAGAATGGGAACCCACCATTAAAGGGATACTCCACCCCAAAATGAAAATTTTGTCATTAATCACTTACCCCCATGTCGTTCCAAACCCCTAAAAGATTCGTTTGTCTTCGGAACACAATTTAAGATATTTTGGATGAAAACCGGGAGGCTTGTGACTGTCCGATTGACTGCCAAGTAAATGACACTGTCAAGGTCCAGAAAAGTATGAAAGACATCGTCAGAATAGTCCATCTGCCATCAGTGGTTCAACCGTAACGTTATGAAGCGACGAGAATACTTTTTGTACGCGAAGAAAACAAAAATAACGACTTTATTCAACTATCCGTCTCCTCTGTGTCTCTCCGCATCACCGTAGCGCCATTTTGGAGAATAGCCACTGAACGCAAGCAGCGTTCAAGCATCGTTCTGTGTCAGCCACGACACAAGGTTACATTTTCTACGTGTATTTACGCTTTGATTTGAACAAAAACAGCGCATCCGTGCAGCGCGGCTGACACAGAATAGCGTACGTTGCTTGCGTTCAGTGGTTATTCACCAAAATTGCGCTACGGTGATGCGGAGAGACGAATTGTTGAATTAAGTCTTTTTTTTTTCTCTTTTGCGCACAAAAAGTATTCTCGTAGCTTCGTATAATTACGGTTGAACCCCTGATGTCACATGGGCTGCGTTTACACTTGGCATTAACATGCGATCACTGTGATCCGATCAAGCAGATTGAATCATCAGTCAATCAGGACACAGCGCGTTTACACTTGGCAACATCAACTGACTTTTCTATCTGGGTAACCGATCGGATCTGTCTTTCCCGCACAATATTTAAATAAGTTTGCAGAGAATGGCCCGGTGCAAAGTCAACCTGAAGTGGTGGGTTTTCTTTTGAAAAGCATTTTCAGTCGCGGGACATTTTACAAATCAAAGATAAGTGTAGGAGTCTCACTAGCGCTTCACACGGGTAACATTCCGATCAGAAGTGCGTTTACACTTGTCTTTTCAATGTGTATGTGGACAACATCCGGATACAGGTCGCATGTTAATGCCAAGTGTAAACGCAGCCATGGATTATTTTACAGATCTCCTTGATACGTTTCTGGACTTGGGAACAATATCAGTTGCGTTGCTGTCTATGCAGGGTCAGACAGCTCTCAAATTCCATCAAAAATATCTTAATTTGTGTTCCGAAGATGAACGAAGGTCTTACGGGTTTGAAACGACATGAGGGTGAGTAATTAATGACAGAATTTTTGGGTGAACTAACCCTTTAACAAGAGGCCAGATTAACTAACAGCTTTCACCAGTGCAAACCCTCTTTTGGCATTACAAAAAACTGGTCACAGGAGGCCTTTGTTCACCCCCCGGAGCCGAGTAAGGCACGTTTTAATATAGATAGATGCGCTTTATTTGACTACTCTTGGACTGTTGAACAAAAACACCTGCCCATGCCATTATAAAGCTTAGAAGAGCAAGAACAATTTTTAATATAACTCCGATTGGATTCAAAAAAAGAAGCAAGTCATATATACTTAGGATACCTTGAGGGTGAGTAAAACACAGGCTAATTTTAATTTTTGAGTGAACTAACCCTTTAATTTTGTGGCCGAATCAGTTATGGAAACTCAGTTATGTAATTATTTGGGCTGCTCCCGACCAAAGAATTTCTAGTCAACTATTAGTTGTTCATGTAAGCTATTATTCGACCTGTCACACGTTTATGACAGTAATTTAATGTGCTGTCATATTTGTGGGACACAAGCAGGACAGAGTTCATTGTTTGTCTAATATCTTCCCGTCTTCTTTCAAGTATCTGACACTTGTTGTAAAAGTTCAGAAGAGCAAATTTTATCTTCTGCACGTGCAAGATTATATTTTATATTGCTCTGTTAGAATAAGTGAAACTATAATACTGGCATGTGTCAAATGCACAAAATTTACAAATAAACTTGCCATACCTTGACAAGGTCTAACAAGCAGAAACTGTTAAATAGAATTTGATGTGTAACTCAAAAGGTATCAGCGTGTTTCTGCTTTACCACTTTAAAATGCAAATATAGTAATTCAAAGTGAATGATCAATACCACGAGTTTTCGTTTTTATTTGGCGTACTATTTATACGTGTTTTCATGAGACCGGGCTGGGCCAACTGACTAATGTTTTCGTTTTTATTTGGCGTACTATTTATACGTATTTTCATGAGACTGGGCTGGGCCAACTGACTAAATACATTTTGGTGGACCTTTTCTCGATTGTCAACTAATGTTTAGTCGACTATTAGGGGGCTGCATGTAGAAACAATTATGTAGATAGTTCAGAGTCAGCTGTAAAGCAGTTCTAAAAGACAACAGTGTCACTGTTTAGATCAAGTCAGTTTATTTGGTTCATTTCATATCAATAACAGTATGAATTACATCAAATTTTAAAGTGAGTTCAGTTCTGCTATAAGCATTTCCACAAAAGGCAGCGACGTTGTTATTCAGCTTTAGTCAGTTAAATGTTGATTCAGTTCAGTTCAATAATAGTGTCGATGTTGCAATATCTGATTCTGCTCTTTGTTCTCATCTGATGGTGTCAGTGTGGTCACTATTTTGTTATTAAATGACATACAGCCAAATACTGTATAATAGAAATACATTTATTTATTATGTGTATGTTGAGACTTATTGGTTCTCTATTCCCCTCCCTCTTAAATTTCTCACATAAAAAGCTAATATAAACCGTTTTCCCGAGCTAAAGACGGCGTCTCCCTGGCATCTCTCTGGCGTCTGTGGTGCGATGACAGGCCGGTCTGTTGAGTCTGAGTCCGGGGCCCTCACGCTGTGCTGTTTATGTCCTGCCCCTGTGGCCCAGCTTGTTACAGAGATGACAACATGTTTTCTTCCCTTTTTTTTGTCTTTGTGCTTCTCTTTCTGACAGTCAGAGAGCCCAGAGCTAAACAAACAAAGGCGGCAACAAAGCCAGCTAGATTCTGAGTTCTGCCTTTCTTCTTGAAGCCATGGAGACAGGCAAGCAGATCTACAAGGGTTTTGTCTCCATACTAGCTAATAATGTATCGAATGTGCCCAAAAATGAAAAGGCTCGTCTTGTGTTGGTTTAAATTTGTGTGACTTTTTTTCTTTGAAACACAAATGTAGATAGTTTGAAGAATGTTCACTAGGGCTGGGCAATACACTGAACATTAGTGTTATTATTGATATATTTCTGCTGACTACATAAAATTAGGGTGAACTATGACAGCTGATAGCCGGCTGCCTACAAACAAACAAACAAACATACAAACAAACATACATACATACATAAATAAATGCAACTTCTCGCAATTCTTTATTTACATCTCACAATTCTGTTTTTTTTCCCATTACAGAATTTAAAAAGTTGTGACTTTTTTTTTCTCTCAATTGCAAGTTTATATCTTACACTTCAGACTTCTCAGAATTGCTAGTTTATATCTCACAATTCTTAGTTTATATAGGAATTCCTTTAGCTTATTGTAGTTATGATATGCAACAGTGTGTAGTGTGAGAGTCAATGAAAATGGAAAGGAGACGGAAGTTCATGGACCGGATACGTAACAGTATCAATGGGTGCTCGGCAAGACCATTTTGTGCTTGAGCGCCACCAAGTCGTGTTTTACTGTAACTTCAGTAGCTCCAGGCACGAGAACAAAAGCGCCAATCTCATTGGTCGGACAGTTTTTAACGCACCGCGTCAACCCAAAAGAACAAGCATTTTAAATGTTCCTTTTGTGTTCATTGAGTAAAAAGCAGTGAGTCATCACTATATCTAAATATATGTGTGAAATGTATTGATTTTGTAGTAAACAATTGGAACATACTTTGTAACAAAAACGGTCCTATCCAGATCATGTCTTTTTTTGAGGTTAAAAAAAACAAGAAATCACCTTTTTAAATTTTTCTAGAAATCTGCAAAAAAATATTCTCTAGCTATATCACTCTGCATTAGCTCATGCTACTCTTTCCTATACAATGAAAACATCCAATGTCCTCATATGTTTTGTGCATTTACCAGCCCACAGTCTTGAGCTGTAATGTGACAGGTATCATACAGGGAAAAATTTAAATCCATTTCACACTTTTAAGCATGAGCTGTACAACATGTACTATAATATTTTGAAATATTGTCTGTTTATATGTTGCTTGCAATTTAGTAAAACCAGACTCTACAGCAGGGGCTACTGGAACTGGACCGTGCTAATAATCAAAACCTTGATGCATTGCTTGTGAAATTTAGAATGATAATATGAGGTTAAAACATCAAAATGAGCTTAAAGAACAGTACATTTAGAGAAACATGATTAGGTTGGCAGTGATATTGCTGCTGCTGACAGACAAATGCTTTAGCTGCTGTATTGTTTTTTCATGCACTGTCACAAGTCTATAAAATGCATCATCTAAAAATTAGGGCTGTTGATGTAACATAGATTCATTTAATTAGCTATGGAAATTATATGGAATTATTTTTAACCCCTGACCCAGATCTACATCGGTTGTCTTACATTTCAAACAGCTGATTGGTGATGAACATGATGCAAGGCAACAACTCATTGTGTGATGTAGCCTATGCAGTTATATGCCCCTAAAATGCAAGATATTGGGGCAAAAATGAGTATAATATATGATACAGTTAAGCAATATCACGAGCAACGAGTGCAATATAACACCAGTGCTGTTTTTGTCCCAAATATCATGAATGCAAATGTGAAATAGATTTTATACAACAGTTCAATAATAAGAACTTAATGTTGTGTTATATTTTAGACACAATAGTGTCTGTTTTTGCTCAATTTTGCTGACAAAAAAAATATTACCTATAAATTTGCAGCAAAACTGTTGTGAACAAAAAACAAACACACAAACAAATAGAAAAACCTATCGCTTTAATACCCATTTTTGGGTGAACTATCCATTCAATACCCATTTAAAACCCAATATTCTCATCCCATTAATGCTGAATCAAATACAATATGTATTTCTAAAGCTACGTTTTGTAATGTCTATTTGATGCTTTTCTTAATTAACACTGTGTAATTAATGAATTCACTTGATAGACCTTCTAATAATTTGATATTTTGAACTACAAAAAAAAACAACAACAAAAAAAAAACAGCTAATAAACCACTTTAAACTATGACAAGTTTCCACTTTAAAACCATTTTCAGACACTTTAGGTAGGAGTCAGCTTGCCTGAAACTAAAAACGCATTTCTTTAAGATTTTAAAACCATGAGGTTTCAATAAGGTTCACGCTGTAATTAAAATGAACTTCACCTTCATCTGCTGGACATACTTCAGCAGCAACTCAAAGTCTGTGCTGTAGTTCTGACAAGTTATTCGTTTTTGAAGTAGAAAAACTGTCCAAAACAATGAACGTCAGATTTCTTGATTTCTTTGCACTGGACACATGAATAAAATACTTTGCTTTAGTTTCATTTTGAGATATACTGTATCTTCATTTCTCACAGCTTTCTGACTCTGTGAGCATGGTGTGTAACCTTGCCGATACAGTAAACATTTCTGGTTGCCAGGTCCTATTATTTCAGGCTCTATAATGAGGCTGACATAACGAAGCATCTGTCCGGCAGATGGGGAGTTCGGGGTCGCACGTGGCCACGGGAGGAGAACGCATTAGATTGGCACATCAGAACCGTCCCTCCTGTGATTTTATGAGGTCGACTCAATTATGTGGTGACCCCGGGTAATTATTCAATTCACAAAGTTAATAAACACTGGAGGGGATCTCCTGACAGCCTGGAGCGCAACTTTGTCACTTGCAATTCAAATTACAGCGGGACTCCAAGGTGCAAGACACTGGAAATAGACGACAGGTAATGATCTATTGCTTTGGAGAGAGTGCTGAGTTTGTCAAGGGGGTTGGGGAAAGAGGCTGGGTTTATTTTGTCACTTATTTTTCATGCCTGCACCCAAAAACAACGGCAAGAACAAAAGAATCTCTTGAATTACTGTGGGAGCTGGCACACTTGTTTCTGTTCATTCTGTTGAAGAAAAAGATGAAAAAAAAAAATAAAATCCGCCCTCTACCATGCAGCCTCCAATGAAATAAACAGACTTATTTTGGGTTGACGTTAGATGATAAACAACAGGCGTTTATTCACACGACTGCTGAGCAGAGATCCCATAATGCTTTTCAGTTCCGATTAGAAGTTCAGTAACACTTTAGATCAGGGAACACTATTCACTATTAATAGTTGCTTATTATCATGAATATTAATAGTATATTGGTTGTTTATTAGTACTTATAAAGCACATAATCATTTTCAGCATTACTCCAGTCTTCAGTGTCACATGATCCTTCAGAAATCATTCTAATATGCTGATTTGCTGCTCAAGAAACATCTCTATCTATCTATATATCTATCTATCTGTCTGTCTGTCTTATTTTCAAATATATCAACAGGAAACAATATATTTACATTTACATTTAGTCATTTAGCAGACACTTTTATCCAAAGCGACTTACAAATGAGAACAATGGAAGCAACATACTATAATAATATATAACTACTATGTTATAATATAATGTAATTAACATACTGTTGAAGCATTTCCATATTTTGATTCATCCAAACAAGTGGTAATATCCCAAGATTGCAAAGGATGTGACAGAATCATCTGAAATGAGGTGAGATTGTCAAAGGAGACAATGTTTTCAGGATAAAAGCCGCTACTGTGACGACCCCTTATTGGACTGCTGTAGTCATACTGTTTCATTCATTTCAATTAATCATAGAAATATTGATTTAATATTTGTAATTTGTAAGCTTTCAGCTTGACCATAAGGGGTTACACTTTATATTGATAGTCGCTTTTAACATTCTACTAATTATAAGTAACTTTGCAACATGTCAACTAACTCTCATTAGAGTATTAGTAGACTGGTAGGTAGGATTAGGGTTAGTAGAATAAGTTGACATTTAGTTAGTAGAATGTCTAAAGAGGACTATCAAATAAAGCAATAAGCCCCAAGAAGCCGTGGTTTACAGTGAATGTATAACAGCTAAGGGGCATTGTTAGGCACGACGCGAAGCTTTTTTAACACGGTTATTCCATATATGTAGTAAGGTTTCACAAAATAAAACAGAGCAAATAAAGTGTAATGATATTAATGAAAACAGTATTCTTCCACCAAACAATGTAGTTCCTCAGAAACGGTTGTGGTTGCAATAAAGTGGTTGCCAAGCAACACACAAAGTAAACAAAGGTGTAGGTTTGTAGAGTAATTTACAACAGCTTCGAACGTGGCTCAACCAATAAGAATCAAGGACCGTAACTATCCGCTTTATAAAACAAGTGTTATCCAATGAGTAAAGGATGGTCCAGAAGTATTGGGTATGGAACTATCATGTATTTCTTGAAGGAGATCTCGTCTCCAGAGCCCTGAAGCATGAAACTTACCCTGCATTACTTCCATTAAAATGCCTCTCAGTTTTAATCATTTAAGCAAAGGTGTGTGATAGATTTATATGAATTATGCCTGCCTTAGAGCTTGATCTCATTCCATAGCTCATGAAAACCTAATTGAACATCATGTGGCCAAATGATTTAAATAGCTTGTTATTCATTCTTAAGTCGTTCAGCGGCAGGCAGGCAGGCACTCAGCTATGAAGGTAGGTCACAGACATCTGTTGCCACCATATCAGCCATTTGAGAAGGGTGAGGATTTTAATAAAAAAATAGCTGCTCGTAAAAATTTGCTTTATAAGTATAAGGGTGAGAAATTAAATCAAAATGAGGTCTTCAGATTTTGTCTGTCGGACTGTCAAATCTTGGCAAGGGTTTCGAGAAGTTCTTCCCCTTTGATGAGTCCTGCAATTTGAATCTTTGAGCACAGACCACATATCAAAAAGAAATAACACTTGAATTGTTGGACATGAAATTGTTTGGTAGACTTCAGCGTCTCCCGAGATTAAAAGAGCCAACACATCTAAGCCAGATTGGCACTGCTTTGAATGCTTTCAGGTTTTTCTGAAACCTACAATAAAGTTTCAAATACAAACAAATCTTCAACATAAGATCCCACAACAAATGCAGCACATACTATGAACTAAACCTTTTTGTGATAAAATGTAAACAGGCTTTAAGACTAGGTATCGTATGTTGCTCTAAGCTCCTTACTGTGTGATAAATAACATGTAGAAAGTGATGGTGGACGACTTGAGTTCAGTACAAAATGGAATATTTCTCAGTACTTCTTTAATTAAAATGTCTCTGTTCCCTTATCTCTTAATTTGTTATATGCCTGTTCTGTAATTAGTTTCTTTGTTTCTGTTTCGCAGTGTTATTATCCTTTTATCTCCGTTTTCTCATATTTGGGACTCTAATTGAACAAATGGATAACTGAATATATGTATCCATTTAAACACAATCAATCAATCAATCAATCAGGAATGACTTTTCTGAAAGGACATAACATAACATGACATAGCATGATTTGATATTTATTATGTTATTAACATGACTTATTACTATTTAAATATTGATTAATTAAAATAATTATACTAATAATGCACTATAACTTTCATTCATTTTTATTTCAGTTTTAGTAATTTTACAACTTACAACAATTAAACTTATTTCAGTTAGTTACCAAGGCAACATTTCACATTTTTCATTTAATATTTAATTTTATTTTAATAACCAAAAATGTCTCTGCGATAGGTTTATTTAACAATAACAAGACTTTATTCTACTTAAATCCTACTTACTATACATTTTTCCCCCTTTTTTATTTAAATAAAAATCAATCAATCAACCTTGTTTTAATGTGCATGGATGTAGTGGTGGAGTGCAAACTAAACACCATTTCTAAAATAGCAACAATAACAAAATAAGAAAATCTAGATTAAATTTTGCAACCAATTTTAAAACTAGTCAGTTGTAATCCTTCAAATCTTTTGAAAAATGACTACAACAACATTTTGGTAGTGCACGGATATTCCCTTATACAACATTAATTGAGAGGAACAACAAAGAGCAAGTTGCATTTTAAATGCTGTCTGATCCTTCAAAGTCTAAAATTAAAATGATTCAAATCTGTAGGAGCATCACTCATTTTTCCTGTTCTCCAAACCCTCTGCTCAGCCAGAGCTCACAGTGACCCATAAGCATTATTATTCTTATCATTTAAGGCATGGTAGGATTAGCTAAATCATCCGTTTTTCATGAGAAGGCTGCCAACTGGAGATGAGCGTTTCATGTCTGATGCCGTTTTTCTGCCTCCGTTCTGGTGTTGTGCCTTTGGTCTGAGTCTTCGGGTGGTCTGTGATGAGGTTCTATCCCCCAAAATAAAAGCCTGGATGTCTGCGCTTGGATGAATAATTACAGAAGTCTGATAACTGCTCTCACGACAGCCTCGGATTCAAACTTGGTAAACTTGTTTTCTCTACGTCCTACCATAAAATTCTCTTTCCTTTTGGCCAAAATCAAGCTTTTCCCCAGATATTCAGAGCTTTATACTGTCAATGTTGCTTTATTTCCTGGTTGCAGTACTTTCTGTGTTGTGCTTTTTCGTATTTAATCCCATCAGTTGAGAAACAAAAGATTTCAAACAAACTTGAGGTCCAAAACAACACTGACCCTAGAAAAAAAATTCAAATTAAAATCAACATTTTCATTTTCCACATGAGAAATAAAGTCATACTGGTTTGGAATGACATGAGTAAATGATAGCAGATGTTTATCTTACAAAGCTAAATCAAAGAATAAACCAGATAAGCAGAGGCCATTTTAATGAAGTAACGTCTATCGTAACAGATCCAGCGTTGTAGGAACCAGATCATCCATCAAGCAATTAAGGAAGTATGTAAATGAACATGAATATGTGCATATGAATCAAATCTAATTATAGCTGCTGCCAAAGCACTCATGGGTTATGACAAAAATAATAATCATAGAGCACATTTGTGATTGTGATTTTTGAAGTGTCAGTTATAATTATGAGTGGGATGAGTTAATAATGTGAATTACTCTCTGTAAAGTGAGGGCTGCTTCTCATGTGCCTATTACTGTACTTTCTTCTTTTTTCGGTGTAGCACTCTTAAAAGATGTTTCTTCTTCTTCTTAATCAGTTAAGTTCTATTAACTAAATCAAATCAATATTTGGTGGTATTTTGTGCCTTTAGTGCAGTATAATATAGTGTGCAGTCAGGTTTCTTTCATCCATCTTGGAGATTTCTTTCTTTCTTTCTTTCTTTCTTTCTTTCTCTTTCTTTCTTTCTTTCTTTCTTTCTTCTCAGCCGCTCTCTTGTAATCCCTGACTGACTTGATAATGGTGAGATCAAATCTGTGTGGGCTGTACCATCTGTTAAAGGACTCCATGTACATACAAAAATTACATTATTAGCAAAAACAATGTTTGGAAACGTACAACAGATATGTCCTACTGGCACACAAAGTTGAATAAACAGCCATTAGGTTACTACTATGTCTAGCCTACTAGTCTAGACCTAGTCTGACCAACTAGCAGTTAGCCAAGAACAGTGTAATAAACTTTTCCGTATTATATTGGAACAATATTTTTTTTTTTGAATGTCAGACCAATCTATGTCTCTATGCCAAATGAAAGATAACATCAGCAATATGGTTTAGTACAATTATCAGATCACAAAGACGGTGTTGTAATTATACAAATATGTAAACTGAAGCGCTGTGATATTTTCACATTCACCGGTCATAACAATGTTTTCAGCATCTCGGTTTGCGGTAAATTCTGCTCCACACAAACTCCATCTGTGCAAGTGCTGTGAGTTTGAGTCACTTATATTCTACGCCGCTTATATGTTGCATTTGAAAATGCCACATGCACCAAACATCTTCCCAAGTTTGTGATGAGAATGATTTATAAATCTCTTAAAGAGAAAAAATCTAAAGTTAAGTTTCCATGCGATTTTACAAAATAAAAACTGTATGGTTTAACATTTGAAAGCAAACTAGTAGGTTTTAATATATTTTTGGATTGTTGCATTATTCATTTAATTGTATGCTGAATTATGCTGTCACACCCCAGGACTGTTCGTTGTGTTTTCTCCCTCATGTGCCTGTGACCTAGTTTTTCCTCATGTCTGATTGTGTCATTATGTTCACCTGAGTTCCATTAATTATCCTCATTTGCCTCCCTACTTTAGTTGTAGTCTGTTCAGTCTGTCTTCGTCCGGTATTGTGAATACATTACCTTGTGTGTGTGTGTTCCTGCCCTGTGTGGATTACCCTCGTTGTGGAATCATTAAAGATTATTGTACTATTCGTCTTCATCATCATCCTGCCTCATTCTACACAACGCATTTGTGACACATATAGCAGACAATATTTCATTTTCCTCTCTGGTTCCCTTATGATATTACTAAGGCTTTTGTCTTAGTTTTGTTTTCATGAGCACTTTCCACTCGCTCTCCAGATAACATGGTGTGACAGAATAACCGGCCACAAAACAAAAAGTAAAGCGCCGTGTTACCCCGCGTTTTGTTTTTGGGTTTTTGGAAAGTGTTTCATTTTTTAATTTAAAATTTTTTTGTTATGGACACCGCAGTAAAATTCACCTCCCTAGCCTATAAGGACCGTCCTTTCTTGGAATATGCCTTCGAGTACAGTGAGCGCGCCGTTTTAACGGCATTGGAGGATGCCACACTGAACTCACTGTTCTGGATTGGGGCAAATTACCATCGCCCCATTGGACTTTTCTTCTGTTTTCATCCCTCATGTGCTCTGTGTGACCTAGTTTCCCTCATGTTTGATTGTGTCATTTAGTTCAGGTGTGTGTCATTAATTATCTTCATTTGCTCCCGTATTTAAAGTGTAGTCTGTCATGTCTTCCTTGGTCCGGTATTGTTGATGTTACCCTGTGTGTTAGACCCTCTTCTTCTTGTGGATTACCATTAAAAGTATTTGTTGTTATAATCTTCATCGTGCCTTCATCTCCCTAACAGCAGTATCGTGACCACAAAAATAAGTAAGCGGCGTCTCCCCCTCGTTTTGTTTTCCATTTTTGTCAGTTTTATTTTTAGTTATGGATATCGCCAACCTATTCATCGCCCTATACTGTCAAGACCTTCCCCTTTTGGACTATGCTGTTGAGTTCAGCCAGCTCGCCCTTTTAACAGCTTTCGACGACGCGACACTGAACTCACTGTTCTGGATCGGGGCTAATCACCATTGGCCCGTCGACCTCCCAGACACCACTGGACTGTGCTGGAGGGAGGCAATCATCCGGTGTCTGGAAAGCATCTGGCCCCTATCCAGAACACAGCCAGACCCAGAGCCCAGCCCACCATCACCCCGCTGCACGGAGCAAGAGCCTGAGCCCACCGATGATGGAAAGCCTGAGCCCGCCACGACCGACAAGCTATCGCCTAATGGAGTGACAGAGCTGAGGATCGCCTCGGAGCCAGAGCCTCAAGTGACGTCAGACCAGGTGCGAGAGCTGGCTACAGTGCTCGCCACGGGGGAGAGCACGATGGACAGCGAGAGCGTGGAGGGAAGCTCCGCCCACTGCACCACCGCTGAGGGTGAGATCCAACTGGACTCTGTCTAATCTATTCTATTCTATTCTATTCTATTTAAAGAAAAAAAACTATAATAAAAACGTCTCAAGTTACGTATGTAACCCTAGTTCCTCGAGGGAACGAGACGCTGCGTCGGAAACGCTAGGGGAACGCCTTCTGGGTAAATTTTCTCATGTCATTGGCCACTGGCAGGTGTGGCAAAATGTTAGTTTTAGGCCCTTTGTGCAGCCCTAGAATGAATACTATAACATTTTAACACTTGTTAAAAGCAATCAAATAAAAGCTATTTCCCCTTAACATGTGAGCTAGATATAAAACACAGCTGTCACCCAATATGGTCACTGCCTACAGACAGTTGACAGTCTGTAGCTCTGACGGTTCAATGGGTTGCAAGTGTTCATGTGCGTTAATCATCTAATGTTGCATTAAATTCAACATATGAAAACCATTTGTCCATTTTCTCTCACCCGTTTGCATCATACATCTTTCAGTTAGACAGGCACTGTGTGCTTGTCCATGGAGCGAATATGCTTTTTTATAGCGTTAAGCCTGTCGGCCGAACAGTTTCAACCATATTTCTGAGGAGATCCCTGCCAAGGAGAGCTCCATTTGTTTTATTCACAACCTCTCCCACCTCGTCCTCCACAAATCACTGAAGAAAAAGAGGTGTAAAGTAAACCTCCATCATGGGAGGGGAAAGTACCTTTTAAGATGTGACAAAGCCTCTGCTAATGGGGGTTATCCATCCTGGGCTTTCAAAATGTCACATTCCAGTCTTGTTCATTTGCATAACCTCTAAAGCGTCCCTGCAAGTGAGAGTACATTGATTTAGTCACCGCCTTACAAGCTACTTGCCTTGTTGACACAGCCAACTCCATCAGAGTTAAGGCAGTCGCTAATCCACTGAGCGTGACTCGCGCGCAGATACTCCAGCCGTCCTGCCGCCAGCTGTTCCGCACATGTCCGTCTAGCGCTCGCAGTAAATATCGATAGCTTATCATTGTGTGCTTTCTGAGTGGCTGTGAGAAATAAATTAACACGCAGGCTGATTATTGGCACAGAGATCTTTCATCGCTGTTGCTCTCGGGCAATAGATGTTGTGCCGAGTCCCTTAGACAAACGTATTTCCGCCCATGAATTTGGGTAGTCTTGGAAAATATTCAGTATGCTTAGTGGGGCTGTGCTGCATAGCTTCTTATCTTACAAATTCTTAATTAAGACAATTACCCTTGTTTGGTCTTTTAATGAGAAATCGTTGTTTTCAAATGACTTTTATGGGAAAAAAAAGGCAGCTTCTTTCTTTTTACGCGTGTTGAATATGCAAACATCCACTATGGCTTTTTACCTCTTTTGAAGCAGAGATAAAAGTCTTAACTTTCCAAAGCACTTGTGGCCATTTCTTAGATGAAGTTGGTGGATGTAAACTTCACAGCTTCACGTCGCATTAAATGCGCCATTTATGAAACCGACATCCATAGATGTAACTCAGAGATTTTTATAATAAGAAAAATAGCTTTTATTTCACACGCCGGGTGTAGAATTAAGAGCTTGCGATGGAGTGTGTTACTGTACCGCCGAAAACAGTGAGAGCCAAGTCCCTGCAACGCTCAGGGCAGTAAATCGATTGAGCCATGTAACATTTGCCAACGTGTGTGTGAGTGGAAGAGCTCTGGGTGATTCATTGGATTTGTGAAAGCCGTGATGAAAATCGATGAGGAATAATAAATTAGAAACAACAGAGTGGATTATGGAGGTTATTATGGCATGGGGAAGTAAAGGAAAGAGAAAGAGGGACAGAGAGAATAAGCAGGTACCAAGTGTCTTTACAAGGAGAAATGAACAAAAGATATGAGCGCATACAATTGGGTGTTTGTTCAACTGTGGGCGCATTTGGCTCTGAAACTCCCTTAAAACACTTTTACACTCTCACTAGTTGAAAAATTTCAACTAACAAGATATGTGGAACAACTGGACCTTTAAGAGGGGATGATAAAGGGGGAATTGGAGCGTTGGCCCAGGCTTAAGACGGACTGGAAACCACAACATTGTTTTGGATCAGCCCAAAAATAACTACACAAAACCGTTTCAGTATTTATTGTGTGAAATAGTTTTTTAAAATATTTTCACACAATAAATACAATTAAAATAAATAATAAATAAATACATATTAATTAATTTCACGCAATAAAATAATTTTTAAACATTTCGAACATTAGTTTTTTTTTTCATGTTAAAAGAAAAATATATTATGAGAAAAATATTTGGTCATGGTCAAAATTATTATTTAAAATGTATAGAAATAATTTCACACAATAAATAAGTGAAATAAGAATATGATAGTCTTCAAATGTAGGAATTTATTTGTATGTTTTTTTTTTGTTTGTTTGCACATAAGTCATATAGAACAATGCTATTTTAGTACTATTAGACATTAATAACCTTTTATTTTAGTACTAAAACTAACTATTCTTAGTTTTCTTTTCTGTTTTTTTTATTTAGAAGTTTTAGGTATTTTTTATGTGTATTTTTGTCTGTATAGTATAATGTGTCTATAAGGCTTTTATTCATTTTATTATGAGAAATTTATGAGAAATAGCTTTTATTTTCAAGATGTTTAAAAATTGATACATAGTTTCACACAACAAATATTGAAATAATTTCTTTTGTTTCTTTTTTTTTTAAAATATTATGATACTTTTAATGTAGGATTTTTTTGCTTTTATTATGGATTTCAATTCCATTTCAAAAAGTCACTGTAAAATGTTTTCAAAATAGCTTTAGTGTGGCCTTAATGACCAAAAGGAAAAGTTCAAATCTCTAACTTAAAAAAAAGCCACCACTTTTATTAAAATTGTCCATAACTGAAGAAATTATTACGTGCAGAACGAGACGTTAGACATTTGGATCCATCTGTAGGCTTTTAATAGACAAAAACGTGGTCATAAACAGGCATGGGTCAAAACAGGGGCAAACAGGTATAATCCAAGAGCAGGCAAAAAGAGTAATCCAATAAGCAATCCAAGGTCAAAATACGTAGGCAAAACAAGGCAAGGCAAGACAGAAACTAGACCGGGTAACAAGCTAACAGGCTAAGCAATAACCAGCGATGTGTGTGTGGATGTGTGCAACCTTTATAGTGTCCCTGATATGAAACAATTTTCTAGAACTTTAACAAGTTCCTAGGCAGGGGTTTATGGGAAATGGAGTCCAGAGAGAACCAAGACAAAACCCCGTATCGTGACAGAAATACCCACTTATGTACAGATACAATGTTTGGCACAATGTGGTAAGGTCTTGGTTATCCCTAAGAAGTGCACAGATGGAACTCAGGTGGTGGAAATGCCAACCCATTCTCATAACAAAACAAAACAATTTCATGAGAAAATGTGAGGATAAGATTGTTCATAAGAATTAATCACCAAATCGCTAAAACATCAAATAGTTACAAATTGCCATGAGAGTGTGTTGGAAGATATTTGAGACTACATATGAAATGAAATATGTTTAAGCACTAGGGTTTCACAAATAATCAAAATAAATAGCTCTGCTTCAGACAGAAGAGCATCAGTGAGTTCAGACACTGACGAGGCCTGTCTTACAATCACTGTTCCAATTCATCCCAAAGGAAGTCGGGAAGTCGTGGCCTAATGGTTAGAGAGTCGGACTAATAACCCAAAGGTTGCGGGTTTGAGTCTCGAACCGGCAGGGATTGTAGGTGGGGGGAGTGAACGTACAGCGCTCTCTCCCACCTTCAATACCATGACTGAGGTGCCCTTGAGCAAGGCACCGAACCCCCAACTGCTCCCCGGGTGCCGCAGCAAAAAATGGCTGCCCACTGCTCCGGGTGTGTGTTCACTGCTGTGTGTGTGCACTTTGGATGGGATAAATGCAGAGCACTAATTCGAGTATGGGTCACCATACTTGGCCACATGTCATGTCACACTTTTTTTTTTTTCACAAAGGTGTTCAGTTGGCAGGATTTTTGCAGGTCAGTGAAGTCAACATCAGTCTCAATAAATCATATTGACCTTGCTTGTAGCTTTTAACTTGTAGCATAAGGATTTGTCGTCACTGGAAGTAAAAGAAAAGTTCACTCAAATATGAAATTTCGCTTATCATTTACTCACTCCATGTCATTCAAAATCCAACTTTCACCCATCTTCTGAACACAAATGAAACATTTTTAATGAAACCTGAGAGATTTCTCTCCCTCAATTGAAAGTTCAAATAATAATAATGATCACAAAAAAACACAAAATGATCATTTAAGGAATTCACTACCATATTTAATTGTGGTTGTCAGTCCTGAAACTTTATATTTTCCCTTTTTTGCTGCCAAAAGTAACATGACTTAAACACCATTTTGCGAAATTCTTCGCCTCAGCAAACACCAGTAATTTGCAATACATTTGGACAAGTGCTACAAAGATGCTAAAAAGTGACAACTGCTGCAGTTATCTTTAAAACAACACACATGATTGAAAAACAAAACAAAAAAACATATGTTTAAGGAATTAATTAAGATTTATATTCATGAAATGTGCCTGTTGCAGAAACAAAAGAACAGCACAATGGTTTTCAGCCGATTCCTCAGCTTAGAATGAAACGATAGTCGAGCAGCAAGCAGGTGAAGACAGCGATAGAGGAAGTGACTCATCAATAGTCTGAGGACATTTTCATTTTAATTAGGACTTTTCAGTTGGTTTTGTCCGACTTTATTACAGTTTCAACCAGATGAAAAAGGCAGGAATTAACACACCTCAAGCACGACTCAGAATTAAAATGCTGGCTCATTTCTGTCACAAACAACATCATTCCTGCTAAACACTAAATGCAGCTGCTTTTGTGAATGGATGTGAATGGACACTGAAAAGGTCATTGGCTGGCCAGATTTACACGTGTTCATGCTGTGCATTTGCAATGTTTGCACACTGATTGTGATCAAACGGTGAGGGTGATGCATGGTGAAATCAGAGAGTGTGTTAAAGCAGCACTGATCTCAGACTGACTAGTGTAGTAACAGACTGGTGACAGTAAAGGTGACGGGTTCAGGCTGCGGATGAGGGTGCGGGTTATTAATCTTAGCAGGGGCAATCAATCTCACCTCGTTGCATGTTCCCTAAATGTGATTGAGTACATTTGAAATACCTTGTGATTGCCTCTGTTCGCTCATTTAAGTATTATAATTCAATCGGATAAACGGGGAGCTCAATTCGGCTGTCATTTATCGCCCCCACCTGCGTCACTCCGGTTCTCACCCCAACCTCATTCCTCATGCTCCCAAACAATGAACAGAAATAGATTGAAATGTAAGTAGTTACTCATTGATAATATTCCCTTCCACCATAGCATTCGAATCAAAGATGATGTCAGCACTGCAGGTTACACCAAACCAGTGACGCAAAAATTACATTATTGACATTATTGATTCTCACATGTGTTGTTACCAAATGCAAAATATCACGCGACACATCAAACGGTACTATATTTGATTTGTGGGAAAGAAGGGAAGATTGATTTATGGCCTCAGAATAATATAGTCCATTAAATTCAGAATATATATATATATATACTTTTTTTGAAAGAAATTACATTTTTATTCAGAAAGGATACATTAACCCCTTCAGGCCTGAATTTTTTTCACTGAACAAAATGTTTTTTTATCCAATTGATATTTGCTCTTCTCTAATATAGAAATAAGTCTAAAAAACAAGATTTGTGTCAACTCATTTTTTTATTAGATTTTTTTTCATGTTCACTATAATGGACAGCAGGACTGAAGAAAAATAAAAATCCCCATATTTTAACCACACATAATAAGTAGAGCTTGTGCACTATAATTGAACAAGTGTTTAAGATTTTGAAAAGAACACATACTATAAGAATGAACAATGCAGTAAGAATGTGGAAAAAAAGGTAAGATGATATGAAGTCTCAAATAAACCTGTTTGATCATTTTTGTTGGTTGAAGTGGGTGAATCTGAGTATATGTATACATGTCTGTGTGTGTATGTGAATGGGTTTATGTGTACTTGCTGATTGTTTTGATGAATATATGATTGTGTGCATTATAGCATCAAGGCATCATTGTGTGTGGAGGGGTGTGAGTGTGTGTGTTGCTGTGTATTCACTGATCTCACATCCACTATGGCTGTTTCTCACTAAAACCAATGACAAGTTGATTGACAGGCTATGGTCACTTTGATGACATAAATTAAATCATATTAATATTAATTTCATTAATTAACATCAATGTTCATAAAACATTAACATTAGAATTTGTAGCTCTGTATTTAGCTTTGAAATGCTTCCACACATTTCTCAAACTGTACAACTAATTCATGAGGTGCTGCTGATATCTTTCAAGACCTGTGTTCTGCAACTCTGAAAGATCTTCAAAATAACTTTGAATATTATTATTTGATAGTCTTAATTTTATAATAGCTGCAAGTTGATGAGGCTGTCATAAACATAAATCTGCATATAAAAGGTAAAATGTGGACTTCCTCCTTTTCTTGTCTAGTTGGTTAGTCATGTCTCTCTTTTGTGATGCCTGTAGCTCAATCAGATTAAGTTAGGAGTCATATCTTCATTGTGATTGGTTGATCAGGGACCAATCAGTGACCAGGCATTGCTCATATTATGAAAACATAACATTTTATTGGTTTAAACAAAAAAATCATGTGATGTCCATTTCAATGGACGCAGGGTCCGAAGGGGATTTATATAATTTTAGGGCTGTCAGTTTAACGAGTTAACTTAATTCATTAGTACTGGCCCCGCCCCTGACCTGTACGTCATCTTACATTTCATATAGTTGACTGTTGACAAATATGATGCAGGGCAACAACTCCCTAAACAACTCCAAATGCCCTACAATTCAAGATATTGGGGCAAAAATGCTCCTGTATGAGTTTTTTTCCTCATATTTATTTATCACGATAAGCGATATCACACGAGCAGCGAGAGCAATATCACACAAATGCTGCTTATGTCCGAATACCACGAGTGCAAATGTGATTTTACACAACAGTTCAGTAAATAAGTTAATATTGTGTTATATTTTTAAACACAATATTGGCTGTTTTGCTCAGTTTTGCCAACAAAAATATTACCTATAAAGTCACAGCAGAATTGTTTTGTGTCTGTGAGCAACACAGCGGTCTTTAGTTTCTGAATGAATCTGCGGTTTTGAACGAATCGTGTGAACCAATGATTCAAAGCCCCATTCATAAAGTGAGCCGTTTACTGAAATCCTGAATGAATCCGCTGTTTGAACGAATCGAATGATTGACTCATAAAGACATTTACCGCCACCTGCTGGCAGTTTAAGTTTCTTATTTAGAGTATTATTTCGTTTAAAAAAAGAAAAGGGGGTAAAAGGAGAAAAAAAAAAAAAAAAAAACTTTAAAGGGATAGTTTACCCCCAAAAATTGTATTCTGTCATCATTTACTCAAACCTGAATGGCTTACTTTCTTTTGTGGCACATGTTGGTAACAAAGTTGTTTTGGTTACCAATGACTTCCATTGCATGAAAAAAAAAGTAAAAAAAAAATCTCACATTATCTTCTTTCGTGTTCCACAGTTTATGTTGGGCCGTTGTAGCCTAAACATTTATGTGTAGCCTAATACATTTTATGTTGAATCAAATAAAATAATTATTTCTAAAGAATTTGTAATTTCTACTTAATACTTTCTCATTTAACACAAACATAGCATTAAATAATCGTTTGGGGATATTTTCACAGCCAAATATAATTTGCAATTAATTTGATTACTTAATCGACATATCATGTAATTAATTAGATTAAAAATTTTAATCGACTGACAGCCTATATCATTTATAATGTTACAAAAAATCGAATTCAAATAAATGCTGTTCTTTTGAACTTTCTATTCATCAGAGAATCCTGAGTTTTTGAGCAGCAAATTAGCATATTAGAATGATTTCTGCTGAAAATTCAGCTTTGCATCACATTTATTTTAAATTGTAATAATATTTCACAATATTACTGATTTTACTGAAGTTTTGATCAAACTAATTTAGCCTAGTTTTTTCAAGTTCGTTTTTCAAGAGGAAGATTTTCAGCAAAAAAAATAATATGTTCCTCACACAAAATTTTAAGTGTGCCTTCAGAAGAGTCATTATATACCATGTAATTTACATGGTCTACACTTCAGATACTGTTAGGATGTAATTTAGATGACATACGGAGCTAAAACCCCCCAGTATCCATTTACTTCTGTTGTATGGATAAAGTCAGCTTGTGAAAAGTTCAAAGACTAGTGTGATTACATTTTTATAACATGCTAGGTGGAATGAAAAGTGTTCCTTTTTGCCAGTTTAGCAGCCGTGAAGATCATAATGTTATTGGCAATTCACTTGTAAAAACACAAGCCAATTTTAAAAACCTCTAAACTTCCCAGAATGCACAATATGCATGTCAGGGGAAGCATTTTCTTTTAGCACAGTGTGCAAATAAATGCCAAACAATAAAGTGCTCAAATAAAAAGCTTTAATGGAATTGCAGGGGCCTCTCACAGCCGGAGCAGCTGAATTCTGGGAAGGAGTTGTGCTCCAAGCTGACGGGCTGCTGCCTCCATCTGTTTCCTCTCTCAGCGCTGACTAGATGAGCCCTCATGCCAGTTTGACAGGGGACACCATCTCTGCCGCCAGTGGTCAGAGGAGAACACTCCAGGAACGAGATGAGGAGATGATGGTCTGAACTGAGACGGGTCTGGATGAGAGGAAACTACCCTCTGAGGACTTTTATGTCATTAACCGTGCTGGTTTTGGTTTAGAGGAGCATTACCCCAGATTCTCTTGGACCAGGAGCCACAATCGAACACTATATGTCAGGTTATGCTAGGACATTCAGTGCTGATTACAAAATGTTGGAAAGAGGAACACATGGTACATCAGTGGATGTCACGCCATTATATTTATGTAAATGGGCAATTCATATTTAGTGCCTCACTTTCACACACTTAAATTTATTTTGCGGAAAGTTCCAATGTGCCATGCTTTGAGAATGTTTATTTTGCTTAAGCAGGGAATATTATAAAGATATAATATTCCATATTTGGCTAAAAAGATAATGATTCACAGGTCTTTTGAGTTTATCTGCATATCTTGGAGAGTTTAGCTCTTCAAAAGATTATATCATCCAGTAAATGTCAAAACATGTTAAAACATAATATATACATTAAGTTGTAAATGAAACAAAGATTACTGGAGTAGGTTTTACAAGAAAACACTATTTCTACTTCAAAATTGCATGTTTAATTCAATGTTATTTGCCATTTCTTTGTAATTAATTGTTAAATTTACTAGCAATTACTCCAATTTCAAATTATACATAAAATATAAAAATGGGTAACACTTTATTTTAAGGTCTTCTTGCTACACGTTACATGTACTTACTATCATAATAACAATAAATGATGCATAATTACATGCAAATGACCCTAAGCCAAACCCTAATCTCAACCCTAACCATTTAGTAAGTACATGTAGTTAATTAATATTATGCAGCACTTCAATGTATAATTACACTGTAAGAAGGACACCTTAGAATAAAGTGTAACCTAAAAAATGTTTACATACTAAACACATTTTTTAAATCTGCAAGTTTATAAAGTCTGTTTGACGTCAAGCTAAACATGCTTCCAATTTAGCAAACAGAACATTATCAAACCTCATTACACTGTTAATTAACTGATCAAATATTTTCTGTTCACCTGAAAGCAAAATACAAGCACGTGATCATATATTCCTTAATACATTAATTTCAACAAATGATCTCGCTTCAGATTTCAGTGGATTTGTTCTGGTGTCATCTGAGGCTAATTTGAACTCTACAGGTTTACATTACCAATTAAATTTCTTGTGTAGTCATTAGCTTGCAGTCAAATTATATTCTCTTTTATATATATACAAATAATATATATATATATATATATATATATATATATTATTTGATTATGTTCTGTTCATTTTGACTCGTAAGTGGTCAGACTTGTTCTCATTATGGTCATTTAACAGGTATTCTCTAAGGTGAATAATTTTCTCTGCTTCCGCTATTAGATTGTAACAAGCTCGGATCTACAGTCTGGAAAGAGACAATAGTGATTTTACAAATCACTGCAGGAATACAAAAAGGCCAAGTTCAATTATGCCTGTGAATAGGTTACTGGCCTTTTTGTCAGGATGATGATGCTACAGTTCTCACACAGAAATAAGTGAAATAAAGGGGTCATGACATACCTTTTTTATCAATTTAAAATGTTATTTCCTTGAGGTTCACTTCTAAAAACTTTATCTTTGCAAAAAAGAAGATAACATGTAAATGTCCACTGTTAAGATTGGCTAACGCCAATGCATGGAATAAGGACTTTCTACAGATTTCTGCTAAAATTACAAACCTCCAGTATCCTATGTTCCCATAACAAACTGTGAAGCAATCTCTTTGTCATATTTCTAATAACTTTTGATCATAACTAATTACAATACATTAGTACAAAAAAAAACATGAAATGTGTTTATGCGGTTTAAAGTAAAAAAAAACATATTATTTTCCACATACTGTACATTATTGTTTCTCCTCTATGCTCCGCCTTTTTGAAACGCGTCGATTTTTACAAAGCTCATCGGTCTGAAAAGCGAGGTGTGCTGTGATTGGCCAGCTATCCAGTGCATTGTGATTGGCCGAATACCTCAAGCGTGAGACGGAAATGTTACGCCCCTCACATACTGTTGATGCCGTGTCCCGGCCGGAGCAACGAGACAAAAACATTAAAACCCATTACAAACGAGGCATTTGTTGCATCCAGTGGGGACATAATTACTGATTATAATGACTTATACTGTCTTTTTACGCGTTGCGTTGCATCGCGCCGCGTAAACATAAAACCATGTCTGCATTTATGATCAGAGAAATGACAAACAACAAGTGCTAACGTTAATCCACACTGCCCAAAACTCGCGTTTGAATCATCAGTGGCAAATCCTTTAAATGAAAACGTACTTACAGACTGAGTCAGAACTGCCGGCATTGTAGTCTATGTCTAACGTTACTCTCCCAGGATCAGTAAACAGTCCTCCATAAAATGTGCTGGCGATCCACAGCACTAAGTTGAAGTATTCCCTCAGCGACCAGCACAGATCAGCTCTAGGCATAACGAAGCGGATATCGTCCTCTTTTGGAAGACCAAACAAAGTAGTTTCGCTTCCACAACGAAAAACACAGCGGCCTAGCGTGAGCGAAAGCCCCGGCTTAGCCTGAGCTGAAGCCGGGCAAGAGTGAGCTGAGGCGGCGGGGTCGAGAACGGCGGTCCCGGCAAAGGAGCGGTGAAAACGGTGAAAGCCAATCCGGCGATCCACAGCACTAAGTTGATGTATTCCCTCAGCGACCAGCACAGATCAGCTCTAGGCATGACGAAGCGGATATCGTCCTCTTTTGGAAGACCAAACAAAGTAGCTTCGCTTTCACAACGAAGCACACAGCGTCTTCAGGACATGGCGGCAGCGGCAACAACAAAACTACAGCGAGAATAAAAGTTACGCCTTCTTTCTTTGCGTGAACATTTGGGCGGCGTTATGCAAATCTTCCCACATAGTGACGTAGATATGTGGGGGCGTGTTCGAACGAGCCGTTTTAGGTAGGTGTGGCTAACTCTTAACTTTTATAAAGAATATCTCTTTGGATTTGAGACTTTAGTCTTTGCAACTTTACAGATCTTCTTTATGCACCAAGAGCTTGTAACACTCCAAAGAGAAAGGAAAAAATAAAATCGCATCATATGACCCCTTTAAAAAAAAATTATAACACTGATTCTATAATTTCAGGTGCAAGTTTAACAAGGAAAATTCAGAACATTTTACACCTGGAAGAGGCTGTGCTCAGCACAAAATCAGCTGGGATTCACATTTCTGACAACAAAGAAATGACCAAACCACTGAGAAGTAAAATTGCATCAAAGTTCCCTTAAGCAAAAGTGAAACCAAAAACAGTAGTTATTCAGTGGAGAGGCTGTTTTTTGATCATTAACTACATTTTTACATTTTACTTTGATGCAGAAAATATTTCAACATATAAAACCCTTCAAAAGCAGCTATTTTGTCATATTTTTACTGAGGATTTTTGTCAATTAATTGTTTTTATCATTATTCAGACATTAGCATAAGCTTATGCCACATTATATCATGTTGTTACATATCTAAAAAAAAACAAAAAAAAAACTTTTGTACACATGCATTATATCTTGACCATTTGGCATATTTAGCATAAGAAAATGATTGTGCCCATTCACACCAAAGATGATAACTATAAAGTTTTAATAGTCGTTCTAATTCTATCAGAATAGGGACGTCTACATTACAACTATAACGATAATGACTCTGAGGAACGATATCATTGGAATCACTCTAATTTTTTTTCCCAGCAGATAAACAATAAAAACATTGATATCAGCTGAAGCTCTCAAATACCATTCTTTACCTCATTTTTTTTTTATCATTCTCCATATTCAGCACAAACTGAACGAGAATCTGAACATGGATGAGACCTTGGAGCTTCAATGGAGAATGATTATCAGTAACTGGGTTTCTATCCACATATTTGAATGCAAATGCTGGATATCACATTAAAAAATAGTGCATGGAAACACCAACATGTGAATGAAATTTCTGAAATTTGCATTAAAATGTTCAAGGTTGTTTGCGGTGGATGCAGTTTTGTTCATTTAGAAGACTAGTGAACCACACTATACACAACAACTATAACTATAACGACACTGAAGAACACGATATCACTGGAATCACTCCCAGAAAGATTTTTTTTCTAGCAGATAAATGATAAATGTTGGTGTGGATGCTAAAATAGTTATTATAGTTATTGTTCTTGGTGTGAACAGCCTTAAGTGATCTATCTTCATAATGAAGACATCTGCTGCGTCCCAACGTGACAACTTGTACTACGCCCTTAAAGCATCTACTCTTTTGGTGAAGAAAAAGTAAACACTTTTGAGTGTGCCGTAAAAGAGTAGGCAAGATTTGGGACATACTATCACGTCATACAATTGCGTCTTTAATGGACCGCTCTGTCGCATAGTAACATCATCTGCAATTAAATATAACACAAATAATAGTAAATAAATATTTTAAAGGGGTCATATGATGTTGCTAGAAAGAACATTATTTTGTGTATTTGGGGTAATGGAATGTGTTTATGCTGTTTAAGGTTCAAAAAACACATTATTTTCCACATACTGTACATTATTGTTTCTTCTCTATGCCCCGCCTTTCTGAAACGCGTTGATTTTTACAAAGCTCATCGGTCTGAAAAGCGAGGTGTGCTCTGATTGGCCAGCTATCCAGTGCGTTGTGATTGGCCGAATACCTCAAGCGTGTGACGGAAATGTTACGCCCCTCACCATACTGTTGATGCCGTGTCCGGCCGGAGCGATGAGACGTAAACATTAAAACCCATTACAAACGAGGCATTTGTTGCATCCAGTGGGGACATAATTAATGATTTAAATGATTTATACTGTCTTTTTACGCGTTGCGTTGCATCGCGCCGCGCCGCGTAAACATAATGCATTTGTGCAAGCGCTACTCTACACTGCTCAAAACTCGCGTTTGAATCGTCAGTGGCAAATAGTTTAAATATAAAAAACGTACTTACAGTCTGTGAGTCAGAACAGCCGGCATTGTAGTCTACTCTCACCGGATCAGGAAACAGTCCTCCATAAAATGTGCTGCACACATCTGAATATTTGGGTTGAACTGTTCTGGAACGTTGTTGTAAATACAACTTAACCACTGATTTGTAGTCGTGTCCTCATTTGGAAGACCAAACAAAGTAGTTTCGCTTTCACAACGAAAAACACGGCGGCCTAGCGTGAGCGGAAGCCGCGGCTTAGCGTGAGCTGAGGCCGGGCTAGAATGAGGAACGGCCGGAGGGCTAGAGTGAGCATAGGCGGCGGGGTTGAGAACGGCGCGGCCGGCGGATCTGACGAAGGAGCGGCAACCACATGTGACGACCCCGGGCTGGACTCCGCTTCGTCCACGGTGTAGATATGTGGGGGCGTGTTAGAATGAGCCGTTTTAGGTAGGCGTGGTTAACTCTTAACTTTTATAAAGAATATCTCTTTGGATTTGAGACTTTAGTCTTTGCAACTTTACAGATCTTCTTTATGCACCAAGAGCTTGTAACACTCCAAAGAGAAAGGAAAAATTTAAATCGCATCATATGACCCCTTTAAAACATACACTTCAGAATTTTTTAATCTTTTGCATAAAAGTGAATCATATTAATATTGCTTTGTCCTGTTGTGAGACACTTCCTCAAGATTTAATGTTGTGCTTAATTTTGTCACAATATAAATACACTGCGCTGCACGGAAGTTACTGTGGCCACTAAATGCGGTCAATTGCATGTGCGTAAATGTAAAATCATATAGTCAAATAAAGTCACCTTTATTTATATAGTGCTTTTAACAATACAGATTGTGTCAAAGCAGTTTTACAGTATCAAATAGCAAAATATTGTGTCAATAATGCAAAAGGACAATAGTAAACTCTCAGCAAGCCAGAGGCGACAGTGGCAAGGAACCAAAACTCCATCAGTAGTCTCGCGTAGCCAGACCTTCATACTGACAGGTGAAGGTCTGGAATACATGGCAGCTTTCATTGGCCAAAGCCCGCCCATGAGGCCATTTGATCGACATGTCAAACAATCAATCACAGTTCGTTTCGTTTCTGCGTCACGTTTCGGGGCGTGGATATGTCGCCACAATAACAGACCGGTGTGTAAAACTCTTGGACGTATTTTAAAGATTCTGTGCCGCGAACTTTAAATATTTCACATACTTTTGAAAATCCAGTGTTTAGTTGATCCTGATAAGCGCTCGTCGTCACAGTTGTAAACACGACGGCTTTCTTCTTTCGTGAGGGGGTTAGGCATCACGGCATCTTTGTTTCCAAGTGGAACGTTACAGAACGCGACACACACGTCTCCAGGAAATCCTGTATAATTCAACCAATCCGATGACGACTTCAAAACTCCTGAAGTGTTTCCACTTTTGTGTGCCATATGCATCAGACGTTTAGCCAACGTTCCATGGGCGTGACGTCTGAGGCTGAGACTACTCCATCGGTGACTCAAATGGAGAAAAAAAAACCTTGGGAGAAACCAGGCTCAGTCGGGGGACCAGTTCTCCTCTGGCCAGAAGAAACCAGCAGTTCAATTCCAGGCTGCAGCAAAGTCACATTGTGCAGAGGACTAAATTCTCCTCCACAGCATCAGACAGCAGCTCCCCCTAGCGGCAGGCAAGTCGTAATTCCACCTGCACTCGCTCAATCTGATATATCCCAAAATTCTTCTCTTTCTCTATGCTCTCAGTTGCTCATAAAAACCCCGCTCACAAACATCGTTTCATCCCAAAATTCATTCCTATACCCTTCCCTTCAGCTGATTACAGCAATATGGCTCTCTTGTCTCTAATAATTTTCAATAGCTACTTATTACCCCTTTTCTCCCTCCCTCCCTTCCTTCCTCTCTCTCTCCCTCTTCCTCTATTCATTCCCTCTCATCCCACCATCTAGCACTAAAACCCCACTTACAAACATCCTTTCATCCCTACATCCATTCTTCCACCCTTCCTTCAGCCGTTTACAGCAATATGGCCCTCGTGTTTCTAATTATTCTAAATAGCTACTTAGAAAAGTTAATATATGTTAATGTAAAAAAAAAAATGTAAAAATTTTTTTTTATTGCATTTGTTATATTTGTATTTTTTAATTGTTTGCCATGAAAATAGCCTAAGATGCTGACCTGGCATTAAATAAAAATATACTACAACTCAATAGCTTCAGAGAAGCAATAGATTCTCCCCTCTCTCTATACCTCCCTATCTCACTCTCTCTCTCTACCTCCCTCTTTACCACCCTCTCTCCCCCTCTCCCCACCTCCCTCTCTCTCTTCCCTTCCTCCATCCCTCATTCTACCCCCTCCCTCCACCTATACCCTCCCATCCTCAATACTCCTAAAAAAAACCCACTCAAAAAACATCCTTTCATCCCAACATCCATTCTTCCACCCCTCCTTCAGCCGTTTTACAGCAATACGGCTCTCATGCTTCCTAATAATTCTCAACTTCTACAGTCCAGAAGCCTCGTCCAGCGCCACTACCTCACACGGTGCAGTCTTGACTTCTTCAACCTCCAATTTTATTTCCAACTGGTCTATATTTTTTCACCTCCCTCCATCAATACCCTTTCATCCTGCCATCTACAGCCCATATACTTGGCCAGCTACGCCACCTACTCGCCCGGCTGGAGTAGCTCATCGCCCTCCTCCCATCTCAGCAGCTCTATGCTCAAAAATTTTTGCCGCAGGTTGTCTACAGCAGTTCAACCAGGAGACATACTGGGGCACTCTTGACTCTGAACTCTACTGTCTATAATTCGCAGCTCAAACATCCCTTCACGCTAACTTAGGATTTCCACACTAATCAAGGTTTTTACCAAACTCAGCATTCCATTTTCAGAGCCAAAAACCTCAGGACCTCATACCACCATTGAGATTTAGGCATCACTCTTGACTCATTTCAATCTCAGTCATTTCAAGCATCCCCACCCTCTACAAAATCCACCAAATCTCACTGCTTCTTTCCAACTTCTATTAACAGATAGATGTACAAGTGTCAGCTACTTGCACTTCTAGGCCACCTCAGCAATGACATCTGGATAATTCCTCAAGGGAAATCCTTCTTGTCCAACCTTCTGTCTAAAGCAGCAGCCATCCCATCTCTCCACAACAGAGTCATATTAGATGATGCATGCAAATGGAAATGCGCCTCTGGCAACAATTCCTCCCATCCCAGAACAGCATCTTCTATCTCTATAACAACTACATCTCTCATCTCGATGACTTCCAACTATATACTGATGCAGCACCGTCAATAGACTTCGACTGCCATTACGGTGGGCGCTGGTTTTCCTCCAAACGACCTCCGGAGTTCAGTTCCCTCAGTCCACAGTCAAGCGCTTTCTCCACCAGATTTATGAAATATACCCCATTATCATGGCAGCCATCCTTTGGGGGCACGAATGGTCCAGAAAATCAATACCCATCTACTCGGACAATGCAGTGTTAGTTAAAAATATAAACAAGGGAAATCCCGTTCTGCTGTTATTATACAATTCATGCACAGGCTCACTTAATATCTGCCCAACTGCAGTTCCTGCTCTGAGCAGCTCATATACCGGACACCTTATTCTCATAGCCAACTCATTGTCAGTCAGTCAGTCACCTTTATTTATATAGCGCTTTTAACAATACATATTGTGTCAAAGCAACTGAACAGCATTAATTAGGAAAATAGTGTGTCAATAATGCAAAGTGACAATAGTAAACACTCATTTTTCAGTTAAAGGCAGTTCATCATTGAATTCAGTGATGTCTTCATTCAGCTCAGTTCAGTTTAAATAGTATCTTTGCAATCATTTGCAATCAAGTCAACGATATCGCTGGAAATGAAGTGTCCCCAACTAAGCAAGCCAGAGGCGACAGCGGCAAGGAACCAAAACTCCATCGGTGACAGAATGGAGAAAAAACCTTGGGAGAAAGCAGGCTCAGTCGGGGGGCCAGTTCTCCTCTGACCAGACGAAACCAGCAGTTCAATTCCAGGCTGCAGCAAAGTCTCATTGTGCAGAGGACTCAAATGGCTCCTGTGGTCTTGTCCCGGTGACGTCTGAGACAAGGTCTTTACTGGGGATCTGTATCTGGGGCTCATCTAGTTGTCCTGGTCTCCGCTGTTTTTCAGGGCTGTAGAGGTCCTCTCTAGGTGCTGATCCACCATCTGGTCTGAATATGTACTGGATCCGGGTGACTGCAGTGACCATCTGATCTGGATACATACTGGATCTGGTCGCTACGGTGACCTCGGAATAAAAAAGAAACAGACAAATATTAGCGTAGATGCCATTCTTCTTACGATGTAACAAGTTCATTGGGTGTTATGGGGAAGTGTTCCTAGTTCTGGTTGACCTAATTAAAGCAGCCTAACAATCCTTTAACGGATTTGAATATTAGAAACATATTAATGTGTCATGTGTAAGCCAGGTTAAAGAGATGGGTCTTTAATCTAGATTTAAACTGAGAGAGTGTGTCTGCCTCCCAAACAATGTTAGGTAGATTATTCCAGCGTTTGGGCGCTAAACAGGAAAAGGATCTGCCGCCCACAGTTGATTTTGATATTCTAGGTATTATCTAATGGCCAGAGTTTTGAGAACGCAGCGAACGTGGAAGACTATAATGCGATAAGAGCTCATTCAAGTACTGAGGTGCTAAACCATTCAGGGCTTTATAAGTAATTAGCAAGATTTTAAAATCTATATGATGTTTAATAGGGAGCCAGTGCAGTGTTGACAGAACTGGGCTAATATGGTCATACTTCCTGGTTCTAGTAAGAACTCTAGCTTCTGCATTTTGGAGCAGCTGTAGCTTGTTTATTAAGCATGCAGAACAACCACCCAATATAGCATTACAATAATCTAACCCTGAGGTCATGAAGGCATGAATTAACGTTTCTGCATTTGACATTGAGAGCATAGGTCATAATTTAGATATATTTTTGAGATGGGAAAATGCAGTTCCCCTTCAGGAACTCGAGCTGCGTCGAGAATCGCTTTGGGGAACGCCTCTGCGTGACCGCGTTCTGAAGCACGTGTAAAATCAGCCCAATGGAGCAGCAAGACGTCATGAGCAGGGTGACGTGAGCACCAGGAAGTATAAAAGCGCATCCGGCAGAGCGCAAGTTAGCTTCTGCTCTTCAGTAGTGCTCTGTGTATGTGTCAGTCCTATTTATTGTTGTCTGTCAGCCACAAGCATATCAATCTTGTCAAAAGCAAAGTCTAAGTCTATTGCGAGCGAACGGCATTACAGATGTTGTGTTCCTCCCTGCCCACGATATCTGGCGGCGGGGGATACACACGATCTGTGTGTTGTTTGTTTAGGAGTGGAGCATGCACGGTCAGCTCTCGAGGGAGCTGATTGTCATGACTGTGAGTTGCTCTCGCTGGGCGTGCTCCGCTCTTGCCTGGCCGTGTTTGATGAGAGCGGCCAGGCTAACATCGATTGGCCAGCCGAGAAACAGGACGCTCGTCCTAAAAGTAAATTAGATGAGCATTTCCTGAGAGCTAGATCACAGCCTTCCTGACAGGGCCTTCCATTTTTCCCCGATCTCCATGCCGAGGTGTCAAGATCGTGGGAGAAACCGTATTCATCCCGTATCTACAGCTCCACAGTCTGAAATTATTCCAACATCGTGGGGCTGAATGAGAAGGGATATGGGGCGATGCCAATGGTGGAGCAGATGCTTGCTAGCTATCTCTCCCCATC
>NW_015642873.1:144217-144492 GCF_001515625.1 Sinocyclocheilus rhinocerous | reverse complement strand
GTCCCGCTGTTGCCGAGGCACGGCGTAGACTGTTGTCGTGGGGATCGCAGGTGGATTTAGCGGAGGGATCCGAGACGGGCTCGTCCTTTTCCCCCTCTAGATCCTCTAGATCCACGGCTCCCTCTCAGGGATCGGAAGCCCGCGTTGTGGTTTCTTCCCCCCGCCAGGCACTTCAGGCACTTCATCTATCTTCCTCCAAGGAGGTGGATGTGATGAGTGTCGAGACAGAGGAGACTGTGGACTCGCCACCACAGTCCCTCGCGTATGAGGAGCTC
>NW_015642873.1:141929-144138 GCF_001515625.1 Sinocyclocheilus rhinocerous | reverse complement strand
GGGCCTTCCATTTTTCCCCGATCTCCATGCCGAGGTGTCAAGATCGTGGGAGAAACCGTATTCATCCCGTATCTACAGCTCCACAGTCTGAAATTATTCCAACATCGTGGGGCTGAATGAGAAGGGATATGGGGCGATGCCAATGGTGGAGCAGATGCTTGCTAGCTATCTCTCCCCATCTTCAGCATCGTCCCTGAAGGCCTTGAAGCTTCCCACCAGGCCCGTTAGGCTGACATCTAGTCTGGTTGGGAAAGCTTATACGGCGGCAGGTCAGGCTGGCACATGTTTGCACACCATGGCGGTGTTACAAGCATACCAGGCTGACCTGCTCAGGGACCTGGATGAGAGGGAGGAGGAGGAATCCGACGTTGCAGCCGAACTGCGTCGGGCCACAGATATGTCCCTCCGAGCCACCAAAGAAACGGCCAGAGCCATCGGCCGTTCAATGGCAGCAATGGTGGCCACGGAGCGGCATCGGTGCTTGAATCTGTCCGATATGCAAGATAAGGACAGATATTCTTCCTCATAGATGCCCTGCTCTCGCCCTCTGGCCTTTTCGGCGACGCAGTCAACACTGTCGTCGAGAGGTTTCAGGAGGCGAGGAAGCAAGCGGCGGCGTTTCAACGTTTCCTCCCTCATCGCTTCCAGGCCCATGGGGCTGCTGAGCGGGAGCAGCCCCGGCCGTCAAGCTCCTCGTATCGCCAGTCTCAAAAACAGAGCATTGCAACCCGCACCCCTCCACAGAAAGAACGGGGGTCGGGGCGACACTCTCAGTTGGGGTCTCTTCTAGACCGAAGACGGATCTGCGGACCGTTATTTTGTCAAAGAGGACCACGACTAAGAGGTCCTGACGCCACCATCGTCAGGCCCCTGAGGGCAGCCCCACCTGGGGAGGAAAGGATAACACCTCAGTATACGGTGCCCGATACTCCTCAGTGCCCTCACGGAGATTCACTGATACCCCTGCCACACTCGGTGCTTCAGGGCTCAGTGAGCTCCAACGAGCGAAATTCCCAGCTGTCACCCGGCGACGGTACGGCACGGGAGAACTCGTCCCCTCAAGTGAGGGTGCTACAGCAGTCAGGTCGGTTGTTCCCTCAGTGCCCTCATGGAGGTTCATTGATACACCAGAGGCCAGCCTCGAGAGGCTGGTTCCCTTAGTAGATTTTTTGGCAGCGTGGAAACTTCTACCAAATGTCTCAAAATGGGTCCTGCAGATTGTAGAGAAAGGTTACAGAATCCATTTCGGTTCTCATCCGCCTCTTTTCAACGGGGTCATTCCCACACTAGTGGGCCCCGAGCAGGCTCTGGTAATGGTACAAGAAGTAGATACTCTGTTTAAGGAAGGGGGCCATAGAACGTGTTCCACCTCTCTCTCTGTTCCACCTCTCTCTCTGTTCCACCTCTCCCAGAGTGTCTGGGTTCTACAGCCGTTACTTCATTGTTCCGAAGAAGGATGGGGGGTTGCGTCTGATCTTAGATCTCCGTCTTCTGAAGACACCCACTTATCACTCATTTCCTCCGTGGCACCCTGAGGCTGAGGCTGGTACAGCGCACTAAGGTGCCCTCATGGGACCTGGCTATGGTTCTGGAGGGCTTATGCAATGCCTCCTTTGAACCCATAGGAGAAGTTTCAGTCAAGTTTCTCACACTCAAGACTATATTTCTCCTCGCTATTTCCTCACTTAAAAGGATCTGGGAACTTCAGGCACTTTCTGTTTCGTGCCTGGAATTTGCTCCAGGCATGGTTAGGGCATTCCTTTACCCGAGGGTCGGGTATGTCCCTAAGGTGCCCACTTCTTCGCCAGGGCCCATAGTACTTCAGGCATTCTGTCCTCC
Source organism: Sinocyclocheilus rhinocerous (assembly GCF_001515625.1). Classification (NCBI taxonomy): domain Eukaryota; kingdom Metazoa; phylum Chordata; class Actinopteri; order Cypriniformes; family Cyprinidae; genus Sinocyclocheilus; species Sinocyclocheilus rhinocerous. The sequence continues at coordinate 142,299 of NW_015642873.1, read as the reverse complement.
TCCGTTTTGTTTTCTTTGGTCCGCCAAAGAAAGGATTTCTGGCGACCAAGCAGACTATGAGCAGGTGGGTGGTCGAGGCCATCTCACTAGCCTATGAGTCCTCTGGTCTCCCGTCACCTATGGGGGTCAGAGCGCACTGGACCAGGAGTATGGCGGCCTCCAAGGCTTTCAACTTGGGTGTGGCCTTGCAGGACATTTGTGCTGCGGCGGGCTGGTGCTCTCCGCACACTTTTGTCCACTTCTAGCCTCTTCTGGCATCTACTCCAGGTTCCCAAGTTCTCTCTTCGTGATGTGCTCATAGGATACACACACAGGCAGGGACTTGGTAGTATGGCGCAGTGGGTATTCTCGTTCCCAAAGCGAATCTCGA
>NW_015642873.1:134588-141917 GCF_001515625.1 Sinocyclocheilus rhinocerous | reverse complement strand
TGAAGGGGAACGTCTCTAGGTTACGTATGTAACCATGGTTCCCCGAGGGAACGAGACGCTGCGTCTCTTTGCCATACTCCCTGCATCCCTGCATCCCTGCAGGCACCACCTCAATCGAAGCTAACTTGCGCTCTGCTGGATGTGTTTTTATACTTCCTGGTGCTCACGTCACCCCGCTCGTGACGTCTCGCTGCTCCATTGGGCTGATTTTACACGTGCTTCAGAACGCTTTTTTACACGTGCTTCCCCAAAGCGATTCTCGACGCAGCATCTCGTTCCCTCAGGGAACCATGGTTACATTCGTAACCTAGAGACGTTTTACAAATTCTAGAAATGTGGCTTTCAAAGGAAAGATTGCTATGAAATAGCACACCTAGGTTCCTAACTGATGACGAAGAATTGACAGAGCAGCCATCAAGTGTTAGACAGTGTTCTAGGTTATTACATGCGGAGGTTTTAGGTCCGATAATAACTCAGTTTTTTTTTCAGAATTTAGCAGTCAGAAATTACTCATCATCCAGTCTTTTATATTGACTATGCATTCCATTAGTTTTTCAAATTGGTATGTTTCGCCGGGCCGTGAAGAAATATAGAGCTGAGTATCATCAGCATAACAATGAAAGCTAAGACCATGTTTACTGATGATATCTCCCAAGGGTAACATGTGAAGCGTGAAAAGTAACGGCCCTAGTACTGAGCCTTATAAGTAAGATTTGAACCATGCACTTCCAATAATGCCAACAAAGTGTTCTAGTCTATTCAAAAGAATATTGTGGTCGATAGTGTCGAAAGCAGCGATAAGATCCAGTAGCACTAATAGAGCACTAACAACCATGATCAGATGATTAGAGGAGGTCATTTGTAACTCTAATGAGAGCAGTCTCAGTACTATGATACGTTTTAAATCCCGACTGGAAATCCTCACAGATACCATTTTTCTCTAAGAAGGAATATAATTGTGAGGATACTACCTTTTCTAGTATTTTTGACAGAAAAGGGAGATTCGAGATCGGTCTGTAATTAACTAGATCTTTGGGGTCAAGTTGTGTTTTTTTTTTTTAATGAGAGACTTAATAACAGCCGATTTGAAGGTTTTGGGGACATATCCTAATGACAATGACGAATTAATAATAGCCAGAATAGTGTGTTCCTGTTAGCCATCTATCTATCTGTCTGTCTGTCTGTCTGTCTATCTATCTATCTATCTATCTATCTATCACTCACTCACTGTTTGACTGATTAATGAAATGAATGATTAATGAACTAAAGTTCAAGTTTTGGGGAATTGTGAATATATTTTTTAATCACTCCATAAATCAGAAAAAAAAAACTGTATTTAAACATTTAAAAATTTTGAACCTGGCTCTATCCAATGTTCAGATTTCTGTTGTGGAAATGTATTTATGCAAAGTATTACATATTTAATAAGATATGGAAAACTTCTAATACAAAACAATAATCGTAATGTACATAGTTTAATCAGGTTTGAAAGTATAGTCAATCAATCAATCAATCAATCAACTGCCAGGTATACAATGCAAATAACTGTGGAACTATGGAAGGAAATGCATCATCACAGTCTGTGAAAAGGGTCCATGTAATGGAGAGTGTACATTTGAGGGCGTTTCTCATCAAACATCATAAAATTATTGATGAATAAGCATTATATGTAATTATTAGGCACATGTGTAGGAAACCAGGTTATTCAGCCATACGACTGATGAACTGGAAAAAGTGGAAAGTGCTCGTAAAACATTCCTTTATAATTGGCTAACGTGTAATAGGTCTACAGGGCAAGTATCTGTGGGGCTCAGGGATGTTGAGATTTAATTTTCAGTGTTTTTCAGCCACTTTGTGAGATGTAGATTTAAAGCTCATTAGTGCTTTAAGTTATCCTCTTAAGCCACAGACGAGAGTGCCAGCATCGCCTGACTAACTCATTCCCATCCTCATGCTTCACAGTGCTGTATCATTAGCTACAAACTGCAGATTAATATTTCATCAGATGTGACATCAGGAGAAGCCTCTAGCATAGCGGTGATATCTCATTCTAACCGCTTTAGCTGTAAGGCGTCTGTCTGCACAGCCTCAAACTATGATGGATGGACCGAGAAGGGAAATGGCTCGACCGATTATTATTGGAGAACTGATTGTAGTTTATACATTTTTCTCAAAGAGATAATTCATTTTTTGACTTGTACAGGTGTAGAAATTGAATTTACAATGAGTCTGGGTTTTGCGATGCAGTATAAATCAATGAACCGGATGTGTATCCCTTACCTTTAAACTCCCTGGTTTCTGAAATCCTCAAAAACTGTCCTAAAGAGACCAGGTTTTATTGTGACCTCATTTGAAATGTCAAAGAGTGCATCAGAACTGCATAATACATTTCTCCACAGTTTACTGAACACAAGTATTTGCAAGTTTGAAGAGAGTGTAGAAGGGCAGTTAGGAATGAGACATTGAATTTACATACAGAAATTATCTCTCAGAAGATAAACTTACATTCATATGTCCTTTAGACCTGAGAATGATGTTACAATTTTGAGGACTCTTGTCTAGACTAGTGAATGTTTGTAGCTTGACTGTGGTGGCACTCTAATGTTGAGTCGTTTTTGACAGTAAACAACTATATCATCTATAATAAGCGTGTATGGTCTCCGAAGGCCGTGCTGGTCAGAGAGGGATGAGAAATGCATCTGTCTTATATGATATTTAGGCTTGACTGAGCCCAGTCAATCCTTTTCTGTCTTCCTCTCTTCCTCTTAGCGAAGTACAGCCTCAGTTCACATTTCATACATGCTCTTAAATCATTTAAAAACATTGCTCTGCTATTGAGGTCTTTATTTCTTGTCCAAATCCAGTTCAATGATCTTTTGCAGCTATGTCTTTTGTTTCATTAACGAGTTAATTGGCTTGTTTCCATGCATTATCCAAACCGTCATCGAATTTTAAAAGTGACTGAATTGATGCACATTATATAGCCAGCTACTTTCTGTTGTGTATTAGTGCTGCATCCATATGGTAAATAAATTGAATTTTGGGTTGCTCTATATTTTGGACACAAAAATGATAAAAACAGTTATTGGGAGAAGTATTATAAACTTCACTGTCATGCATTAAAATTTTACACGAAAAAGGACTGCACGTTTACGATCAATGCCTGAAATGAGCCGATGCACACCAGTACAGCCTGGTTTCATTCACTCCAAGGCCCTGTCCACACGAACGTGGTTATTTTTAAAACCACAGGTTTTTCTACGAGGTTTGGCCATTCGTCCACACGCAAACGCAGCACCAAATCACTGTGTAGACAGCGAAACCGGAGTTTTTGGCTTGTGACGTCAGAGTCTGCGCTGTTATCTCTGCCTACTGGAAACTTTTTCAGGTTTCTGATTGGCCAACATGGCTTTACGGTTGAGATTATATCGCCACCTGTTGGTTTGGCATGCTCTTGACAGTGCTTCATATCATGCGTTTGCATCTTCATGTGGACGGAAATTTTTTTAAAAACTGAAGAAGGAAAAACTCAGTTTATAAAAATACCCGTGTATGTGTGAAAAAAAAATCCCTAAGAGGGAAAAAAAAAATCTGTACAAAGGTTAAAAAAGGTACTTTTCTGCCATTATTTTATCCATTAAGTTTACAGACATTTCCTTTAACTCTAAACACAACACAATGCAATGTGTATTGAAAATATGGGTAAAACACCTGTGAAAAATCAATACAGAAAATTCCCACAGTAGATTGGGCCCAGCTTGCTGTTTATATGTGTCACAGTTATGAACTTTTATGGCGCTTTTCCACTGCGTGGTACGACTCGGCTCGGCTCTGACACACCAATTTCAGGTCTTGGAGTCTCTATTAATGAGCTGATGACCTGAATCAGGTGTGTTTGATTAAGGAGACTTGCAAAACGTGCAGTGTTGGGGTGCCTCCAGGACCAGGGTTGGGAACCACTGGTTTAGTCAATTTCTGTTAGTTCCTTCCAGTTCCTGTTTTTTCCTTATTTGGTTATGTTCCTGTTCTTGTCTTATTTGCCTTATTTAGTTCCCTCCTGAGTTCAGTTCTTTGTCTGGTGTCTTCTATGGTACCTTGTGAGTATTCCTGTCTTGGATAACCTGTTTTCGTGTGTATAATAATAAATACATATTTATATTCCTTCATCTTCGTCGTGCGCTTGTCTTCTTACACACAAGATTGTGACAATATGCATGTATTGTAACATTTACAGGTACAAAAACATATGGCAACACTTGGTTTTAAAGACCAATCCTCACTATTAACTAGCTTGCATACTACTAGCATCTTGGCTGTTTATTAGTACTTATAAAGCACATATTAATCTCTTATTCTGTATGACCATATTTTAGATCCTTAATCCACCCCATACCTAAACTTAACAAATACCGTACAAACTGTTAATAAGCAGCAAATTAGGAAATTATTGAGGCATAAGTCATAGTTGATAGTTAATAGTGAGAATTGGACCTTAAAATAAAGAGTGACCAAACATGCTTTTTTGTATGTCTGGATAACTTGTACAATATGGGCGTTCTGACAAATTAAGACAAACATTATTACCTATTTACAACTATATATAATTCAAAATATTTACATATCTTTTATAACTTACATATCTTTTGTAAATATGTTCATATAGTTAAATTTTTAGTCAGTAGGGTTAAACAAATGAGATTGAAAATGATTGATTCTCCTTGATCAAAAATACAATACTGATTAATTCTATAATTCAATATTTATAAAAAATCTATATAGTAGTTCAGATGTAAATAATTGAACAAACCAGCTGTGGACGTTAGATATCATTCCTGAGGTAAATGTAACATTAGGTGACAAGTTGTTTTCATCGTTTACATCTTTCAGCGGTTGATCCACTGATTGTGTGATTACATGAGAGATGATACATGTCAGCCAGTTGGACTGCATCTTTCAACATCACCTCTGATGTTCATATTTTTCTTGTTATAAAGTGTAAAAATGAGGAAAGCTGATTGGAGAGAAAGTGCTGTGCCATGGTTCCATTTCAACTGACTATCCTGCTTTGATAGATAAGACTAAATCGGCAGGTGATTTGTAACACTACATTAAAGAGCATCACATTATTTACTGCTTCAATTTTTTGATGAAATTTACATAGTTTGATAATTTATTATTATTATCATTTTGCCTCACACACATATGGATGATATATAGCTAATCATCCTATTATTGCCGCTAAGAAACAACTGCCCACAGACCCCTCCATCCCCCAAATATCAAATTAAAAGAAGACAGAGAATGATAAAATACAAAAGGCCAAGATGTGTGTAGATGTATTTTTAGAACCAGGCAGTTAGTTAAATGAGGCATATTGGGGAGGTCTGTGAAAGGAGAGGCAGGAGGCAAAATGATGGTGATGATGATGATGATGATGATGGCCATCTTCTTCAGAGTCTAGTTTTTGTTTGACAGCAGAACAAGGGTAAGAAAAGGGCTATTTTGTCTGGGTAAGTGCAGATCATTTGATGGTGTATGACTGCAGTACAAAGCTTTGTTACTTTCATGTCTTGATTTTCAGTTTAACCATCACCTTACCAGCAGAACTCCGGATTCTGCTGCCTTCCATTAGTTATGGGAGTAATAAAAGTGTATAATTTCTGTGCCACAAGCATCACCAAATGAATTTATAAGCTATGTAATATTATAATTATTATAATTATAAAGATACAAAAGTTTTGTGTTGGTAAGATTTTGTAATGTTTTTAAAGCTCTTTTGCTCATCAAGGCTGCATTTATTTGGTCAAAAATACAGCAACATTTAAATGTAAAATAACTTTTTTTTTTTTTATTTGAATATTTTTTCAAATGTAATTTATTTTTGTGTTCAAAGCTGAATTTTCAGCATCATTACTCCAGACTTCAGTGTCACATGATCCTTCAGAAATCATTTTAATATGCTGATATGCTGCTCAAGAAACATTTCTGATTATAATCAGTGTTGAAAACAGTTTGTTTTCAGAATACTGCTTCATATTTTTGTGGAAACCGTGACATTTTAGTTTTCACGATTATTTGATGAATAAAAAAAATAAAAAAATAACAGCATTTATCTGAAATAAAAAGCTTTTGTAACATTGTCCGCACGCACACACACACACACACTACTCTACATTACACGGGAATGAACCCATGGAAATCTCTCCAGGTATTGTAAACCTCTTAGTTGTTAAACATGACAAAAGCTAAATGTCTGCAGGCTCAGCAAATGCTAAAGACTATTCTGGTTACAGCAAATTCATTTACACAGTAAAAGAGTCTGATACTACAGCAAGTGTTCACCATTAATTATGCCCAACCTGATTAAATATTTCAAAAGATGAAACAAAGACCTGCCCCGTCCTGTAGCAGCTGCATTAGTGCTTATATCATGAGGAATGATGCTTGAACCAGAGCAAGCGCCTCCTATCACCTGATTCTAATGCTGTGCAGTGTAGTTCAATGCCCTTGGCTAAATGTAGAGTGTAAAGAGGAACCAATCTTGAGTGGCTGGGTTGATAAGAGCCATCTCACTCGCTCGCTCTTAGTCAGGGATTCACAGTTTCTCCCTCGGCCAAGAGCTTTCCGTTCAGAGGACTCAAATGAACCACATCATTAATGAAGGTTAGTGCCAAGGGCATGCTTTGTGTTGATTATTTTAAAACCCTGTCTTTGACCGCAGACTTGTCCTGACTGTAACGCGCCACACTATTATCCCAGTGCGGCTGAGTTTGTCGTGCAATGTTTAAAATTGCCTGACGGATGTGTGGAAAAGCGTGTTTGCTTTGCGGAGTTAACTGAGCGCAGCAGAAAGTAAGTTTTCAGTGCATCGTGAGACTATAGGTTGGTGTGTTTTTTCTTCAGTTTGACATTCTGCTCTGTTTCCATCAGCTCTCTGACCCGGCTGACCCCACCGGAGGCTGTTTCTCAGTAGGCGCTGGTTGAGTCTGAGAGCCCCTCTAGGACTCCATCATCTGAAAACACTACCATTCATGAATTTACAAAGGTGCTGGCAGCGACTGTGTGCAGTGTCTGCACATGCTGCTTAGCAGCAGGGGTGGGCGATATACGAGTTGAAAGAGTAAATCAATAGAAATATTTCAACCGGTAGAATTTTTTAAGTACATTTTGTTGTTGCGCAACATGCCATAGAGAATAATGATTCTAAACATTTTACATTCAGGTTTAATGCATGACAATCAGGCTGAGTATATTATATTCGTATATTCTGTAATTATAAAGTAAAATCTGGATAAATCATGCAACATTTCTAGATTTTATCTATAATAT
>NW_015642873.1:122859-134318 GCF_001515625.1 Sinocyclocheilus rhinocerous | reverse complement strand
TTATCTATAATATATATATATATATATATATATATATATATATAGTTCCGTCTTCAGACTTCATTCAAGACAAGAAAGAAAGGAAATAAAAAAAATAAAAAATTGCTCATTACAATTTTATTTATTTTGTAATGATTCATTAATGTGTTTATTTTTGTTCAATTTATTACATTTTGTTACATTTATTTCATTGCTATGTACTTGACTGCTCAAATGATCAACCAAAAGAAAATAGATATAGAAATGGATGGATGGATAGATAGATAGATAGATAGATAGATAGATAGATTTTACAGTATATGATTTTATATTACAGAAATTATATGGTAATTCACAGTCTTTACTTTAAAAAAAAGTGGTATTTTACAGTAAAATTACATATAATACAATGTAAACAATTTACATTTTGTCACTGCATATGGTAAGTTAAAATCTTAACATTTATTTATGGAAGCCCATTTCTGCTACTGAAAAAAAAAATAATTAGGTAATTGCGACTTTTTTTTTATCTCACAATTCTGATTTTTTTTCTTGTAATTGTGAGTTTTCTCAGAATTGCTTGATATAAACCCGTAATTCTGATGTTTTTCCCTCAGAATTTCTCTCACAATTGACTCATCGCAAAGACCTGCCCCCCTTAGTTACTGTCCTTAAGTCCAACAAGCCATGCTGCTCTCACACCACACATCGTTCTCATGCAATGAAAAATACATTGCGGCGCAGAGAGGAAACTGACAACGTGATGACAGACAAGACAGAGCAGGCTACTTCTGGTAAGAAACAAAGTCTCAGCTTTCAAACGTTGACTTTTTAAAAAAGAAATTCAAACAATAAATACCATTTTGTGGCTCTTTAATGTCTCGTGAAAGATCACTGTAGCGCCTCAGTTCAAGTGGCACATTAACCGATCATATTTTCATATTTACTACAGTTAAAGTATGAAATAAACATGAACGAACATCAGAAGGTATTCTATTTTAACCGCGGAAAGACATCGCTACACACCATTGTTCAAGTTCAAGTCCACCAAAATCACTACTCTCCTGTCCTGTCTGGTTTGTTTGTTGGGCAAAATGGCGAATTTGGCATTATGATTGGTCAGATCGCCTGTCAATCAAATTCCCTGCGAAGGGTCAATTGCGAGTTTATACCTCACAATTCTGAAAGTAGTATTTTTTTTTTCCTTTAGAAATTGACTTTCTAACTTGCAATTGCAATTCTGAGGGGAAAAAAAAGTCTGAATCGCGAGAAGAAAAAAAAAACGACAGAATTGTGAGAATATTTTTATATCTATTTTGCTGAGAATGTAGCCATTTATCAACGGCTATGGCGTTTATTCTAATACGGTTTCTGAGGACACAAGCTGGGATATGTTTTTTTTTTCACCACTAGGGTAATCAAACCACCAAGTGTTGCACCTATAAAACGAACCCAGTGCCTCTACCAGGGGTGCGTGTGTTCCCTTTATCCATCACTCTCTAGAGGGCAAAGGCAGACCCAAAGAGTTAAAGAACTGTATGGAGCCGCTTCATACTTTAAACTTCTCCTCAGCAAGCCTGTCACTCATAACCTTATTATCCCCCAAACAGGCGATTCCCCGAGTGACTCCAGCACAGTTCCCTGACTCTGCGTGGTTGATGTTATTGCTTCAACAGGCTCCTGTGAAGAACTCTCGCCTTGAAGCCAAGGAGGCTGCAAAGGCACAACAAGCGTCGATAGATCACTGTTTCCCATTCTGCACGCTAGTTCTAAAACAGCACACTCCTCCGAATGCACAGAGCGGTTCTCTGAGGCATTTATTTTGATGCCGAATGCATACCGCCATACCAGCCACCCATAAAACATCTTTAAGCAAGCTGTCACTTCTTTAGAGGGAGAATGCACTCTGTATTTCCTGGAAATGAAAATAAAGCCTGTCTGTGCAACTGAAAACTCATGATGTAATTCTCTAGCAAGCAGAGTAAGAGAAAGCATAGCATATAACAGGAAGTCCCCGATGCCACATTGAAAAAAGGTGGAAGTCTTGGAATTATTATCTGCATTTATGCATTTGGCAGATGTTTTTATTCTAAGGAATTTACAATTCATTCAAGGTGTACATTTATCAGCATGTCTGTGTTCCCTGGGAATTAAACTCAACAACTCAACCCAAGGTCTTTCTGGTGCAATGCTTTATAACGGTTGAGCTACAGGAACATTTAGCTTTTGTCATAAAATGTTTACAATGTCCATCAGCACTCTTAGTCTCTTTAGTAAAAACAATTTTTTTGATGTTTTCTTTGCCATAAAAAGGCAATCGTTTTTTAAAAATCTGCATTTTTGTATTGTTTTCCAGTAAAAACAATGTTTAAAACTCTCTTACTTGAGATGCAAAGAAGCAAAAATATATTACATGTATTATGTAAAATATCACACTGATTTATTTTCAGTAATATACCTCCAGTTACATTTATTGTTCTCATCCCATTATTGGCCAGCTGCATAATGCTTAAAATAACTAATTAGCATTTAGTCTTAATTAGTGCTGTCAAGCGATTAATCACGATTAATCGCATCCAAAATAAAAGTTTTTGTTCACATAATATATGTGTGTGTGTGTGTACTGTGTATATTTATTATGTATATATATAAATACACAACCATGCATGTATATATTTAAGAAAAATGTGTTACGTTTATATATTAAATATATTTATATATAATATAAATTATATGAATATAAATGTATACATGTAAATACATATTAAAAATATTAAAATATATAACTTTTATGCCCGAAAAAATATTTTCAAAATATATACTGTTTGTGTGTTTATTTATATATACATAATAAATATACACTGTACACACAGATATATTATGGAAATAAAAACTTTTATTATGGATGCGATTAATCGCGATTTATGATTTAAGGATGTTTGGATATTGTTATTGAGAAACCAAGACAAAAACACCAATTAAGAAAATGTTGTTTTGCAGTGAATCAGAACTGATGTTGAGATGTACTTACATCTGTGTTAATTTCCACCCCATTGTCTAATATATGTCAAAAAGGTTGTATCCGTGGAGAACGTCTTGTTCATCCATTGATTGCCCACTGGTTTGGGATAATAATCATTACCAAGACAAGGCTGACTGGTGCCTGAGCCGGAGGCCATTAGTGTCTCATTCTGGCCTGGAGGTCTGAGCAATGGAAATCTATGAATCCAGTGGACCTCATCTGACTTAAACCAGACACGCACTGTGTTCCTGTTCTTTATGATTTCTGCATCTCAAAAGCGTATGGTATGCATCTTCGCAGGGTAGGAGATTAATGGGGGCTTTGGGAAAAATGCCATCAAAAAGAATAAAAATGTCCCCTAAATGTAACAAAAATTTTTATCCCCCCCCCAAAAAAAGTGCCTTCAAAATTAAACCAAATCTGTTAGGAAAGTAGAGATTGCAGCATTAGATTTAGGGGGTGTTTACATGACAACTTTTTATGAGTTTTGGCTGATCGTTTACATGACAATGGGATTTTGGGAGCCTGAAAACACATACTTTTGAAAATGGGTTTCAAAGTGCAAGTTTTTACAGTGTTGAGCATTACAACCACAATTACAATCACGCATCTTCCTGTTGAGTGCATGAATGGAATGGCCCATCAGAGGTGTTTCAATTAGTCACCGGTGATGAAATCCACTGAATACATCAGAGTTCGTTTCACTGACTGATTTCTGTGCTGTAGTGGTTTCTCTCATCATACACAACAAAGAGCAGATACAGTATAAGTAAAATATTCATTTGACAGTGTAGACGGCTTCAGTGATTATAACAGGAGTTTTTGCGAGAGTGCAGAACTCGTGCTAGACTGAAGTCATGGAGCGCTTCAGTGAGGAGGAATGCTTTTTGTTCGCTTTGCATATAATTTATTCCCAGTTTGAATAACTGTGAATTTTTTTTTTCATGCTACTAAAATAACCACAATGTCTTGATGCATAAAAAAACAAGTAACAAATTTGTAAATGGTTCTTGTTTTGTCTGTGTAGCTTGCAAAAAATACATGATTAGCCATTTCCCCACACATTAAACATTTTTATGTATTCTAGTAAATGTAATTAATAATCATTATTAAAATATCAAGAGAAATAATCATGAATAAATACTCACTATTATATTGCGATTTTGCCTTGTAAGGAATTCCTGAATTTAGAATGTATATGCTTTAAGCCATTTAGATTATGCAGCATTATGTAATTGCCATGTAAATGCATGTATGGCACATTTCAGCAGCATTAAACAGTCTGTGCAAATACACATAAATGTTATTTTAGATGCAGCTTCTGTTCCACCTTTGCAATGTAAAAAAAAGAAGAAAAAAAAGGCTTTTATTAATGTTGGAAAAAAAAAGGCTAGTAGCAGTCTATACTGTGATTGATTAAACTGACTGGATAAATTGGTTAAATGTAAGTATTCAACTTAATAAACATATATATATATATATGTGTGTGTCCTTACAAAAAAAAAAAAAAAAAGACAAGACAAGCTCAGCACTTTAACTAAACTTACACCGTCTGTCTCTTTCTTTCTCGCACACGCACTTCATCAATAGCTGTGCTCGTATCGGTTCTTCATTAGCAGTCACGCTGCAGGATTGCAAACCAAAATTTCAGACACTGCCAGAAGTCCGTCTGAGAAAAAAGATTAATTACAAAGCCAATTAATTAGCCGTCGGTGAGGATGTCAGACTAATCCATCCAAGACTGCTGATTTTGCCTGCTGACAAAATAAATATTTTATACAACGTTCGTCTCAGATGGCAAAATTGTGGCAAAAACATCAAGTGTGTACCTAGGTTCAGAGGCAGTGGATTCTGCAGCAGCGTGGCAAAGCCACCAGAAGAGGGCTCTACATGTCAGCAAACAGTTCCCTCTCTCTGGATAAACAGATTATTTTCTTTCCTCGAGGGCACCTTCATCATCACCCTCCTCCTCCTGCACTGGGCTGAACAGATCCAGTATTAACAGGCAGGGCCAAGGGTGCAATGCCTTTGAATATTTCAGCGTACCGCTGGTAGAATGGAGGCCCCATAACCTGATAGGTGAAATAGAGGCGAGAGGTATGGAATAGATACAGTGAGTTGATGCATAAGTCAAAGAAAAAAAAAAATGCCTGAAGGTGTGAAAATGCATGAATAGAAGATCTCAGAGCGCACTCTCGTTTGCAGGTTGATTCGTGGTGTAGAATTCAAGAGAACTGGCTGACAGAGCGGCAGCACAAATTCAGCCAAAGTTTCTTCATTTAAGGTGGGTTCCTTTGACAAAACCTCATAAATCTGTTCTCAGAAACTGTCTGGTAGGTTTATGAGGGGAATAGGTATGCTTATGAAACTAAATTTTCTAAACATGAGTGCTAACTTGCTAATGTCAGTTAAGCAAAAATGAAGGCTGTTGTTGGCAGAAATTCATTAAATAATTTTTAATAGGCAAATAAACACTCAGGGATCAGTATTTTTTATTTTATTTTATTTGTGTGTGTGTGTGTGTGTGTGTGTGTGTGTGAAGTCTCCTTTGCTTTTGTAGAAATACAGAAAAATAATTTAAAATAACTGTATATTTTAAATAACAATAATGGATAATTTTTAAATAACGATAATATTTCTACAATATTTTAACAATGTTTAAATAACAACAATTCTGTTGTTGCCAGAAATTCACTGTAAAAACACTTGACATTTCAGGCATTTTCTCTGAATGTTTTAAAACTTAAAACTGTAAATATTCACTATCTGAAATATAATTAATAGCAACCTACATGAACTACTAAAATTTGCTTTGTAGACAGTTAAATGAAAATTAGCTACCGAGTTCAGTACAATATTTTATTTTATTTTATTTTATTTTATTTTATTTTGTTATTATTTTATTTTATTTTATTTTATTTTATTTTATTTTATTTTATTTTATTTTATTTTCATATTGTCAGTGTGTATTTTATCCAGGCTTTAAACATCACATGAGACAGAATTAAGCCATTATTATTGAACAAACATAATTCATCTCAAATCAGTTAATTCCATGAATTCAATTTTCTTTGAACATCAAATGATTCATAAACACTCGTACATTTTTAGATGGTGTCAGAATCTTTATAATGTACATTTAAGTGTCTATCTAAATGAAGGAAATGTGCTGGAACCTGATTTTACCTGTGATCACCTTTGAATACTAATGAGATGTGGGTTCTTTGAATGACTGATAAGCTGAGTGCAGCTCTCTGTGTATCCGCACAGATGAAACTCCCACACTATTAAAATAAATATAAGCTCTGTTAACCTTGTACTGAAGCACGTGGAGTCAGAATATTTTGGCAGTCAGACTGTTTAATGTTTTCTATTGGCCACTTATTATAACAGCAAGACAGGATTGGACGACATCCTGTCAGCAACACAAGCCACATTCAGTGAAGGTGAAATGGCCATACTTATCAAAATGAATATTAAAATGCATCACCGCTGCTGTAGCAGTCATGCTGACAGAAATATACAGCGTATAGTATGCCTATATGTCTGCGCTGAATGCACAAGTGGATAGAAGCATCTAGGATAGAAGTGGATAGAAACATGTTAGAAAATAAATCTTTAAATTTAAATCAGATGTCAATGAAAACAAAACAAAAGTGTGACACAGCATTTTAGATTAATTTAATTTGATTTTACAGTGAGTCAATGCATTGGTTTAATTTCAGAAATCAGTTTAATAAGTGAAACATAACAATTTACATAAATGGAAAGACTAATGGAATTTTTAATATACATATTCATGTTGTAAAACATAAGTAAATAAAACAACAAAATAATAGCTTTTATATATATATTATATATAATATATTTTTTTTATGCTAATGCTAATATTTTAATGCTATTTTTCACTCTCTTTGTTCTTTGTCCCTTTGAGAGCAGTGTTTGAAATTCCAAATTAAGAAAATTAAACACTTTCTAAATATTTTTTTTAATATGACGAAAAATCGTGCCACTGAGCAAATCACTTATGTAGCTGCTTCATGGTTCAGAAATAAACTGTTGTTTGACGGTATACAATGATCCAACGTGAAAAACCAGCCACGCCCAAGAACCACCCCAGAATTATTGCGTGGAGTTTCCTTTCATAGAAGGAAAAATGCTTGGGGAAAGATTTGCCATTGACCCAACCATAGCAGAGAGAATTTAAAAGATCAAGAGGTGCAGAGAGGAGGGAGTCTCGCGAGTTAATTGGGCTCCATCTCAGAAGCGTCCACCGCTGGGTGGCTGGCTTTAAGGACCGCGCTCAAAACCCGAAGCGAAATTCAAAGCTCTCGGATTTAGAGGGAATATATATCCTAAGAGCAGAGTGGTTGGGGGACGGATGAGGGCGTATAGGCATGGATAGTGGGGATCAATAATTCATAAGACCTCTTCTTATTAGGGGTCTCTTGACAGTCTCGCTGGTGCTCACACGGGGGTCTCTGCGCTGGATGAGAGGCGTCTAGAAGGGCAGTGTACAGAATCCCGTTGCCTTCCTCTTTGCATACTTCTTGCTTTTTCATTCATGATCACAGAAAATACAAACCCATGATTCATATATCCTAGCATAACAACGAGCCCTGGTCCGGAGCCCACCATTTGTAAAGGTTGTTTCTATTACCACACACAGCTTCTGGATTACCATGAGAGCAAGACGACCGTGTGCTTTGTAACGTGTAGTTTCACGTTCTCGTGGTCCAAAGCGAGAGGGGAGAGATGCTTTCTAATAGTATGTAATTATGCTTCAGCTCTTTGAATGCTATGTAATTTTCCCTAGGTGATTATTCCAGTCTCTCTTTAAATAGCCCTGAAACGTTAGCGAGATGTGTTTGAGGATTTTGTACAGTGTCCTAACAGCTCCTATACCGTCACAAAGCCTTCTGGAATCAGAGAGAGAACTAATGCTTACTAAAAGGAGGATTACAACCAAACATCAAAACATGTTGACAGCATGTAGAACAAACATCCTTTTACGCAGAAACAATATACAGATGTTTAAAAGCCATAAAGTTTAATACTCATGCGAAAAAAAGGAACTTTGAACTTTTTAATATCAATATCATATTTTTCTCCAGGGTTAGTATAAAACTAAAACCAAAAACCACTGAAAATTTTGTTATTTGAAATAAAATAAACATGAACTTAATTATATTAAATACATATTCATTTATTTATTCATTCATGCATGCATGCATGCATTTATGTATGTATGTATGTATGTATGTATGTATGTATGCATTTAATTACTTGCTTACTTACTTATTTGCTAGTTGCCCAAATGCGCAACCCGATCACATGAAAGTGCGTATAAATAGTACGCCAAATAAAAACGAAAACTCGTGGTATTGATACGCAAAAATGGACTTTGGCGTGTATATACTACGCGATGGGTAGGTTTAGGGTTGTGGGGTAGATGCGTATCATATGTACGCGAAAACTGCGTATCATATGCACGCCAACAAATTTCATATCATATGCACGCGAAAACTGCGTATTATATGCACGCCAAACACATGCGTATCATATGCACGCCAAAGTCCATTTTTGCGTATCAATACCACGAGTTTTCGTTTTTATTTGGCGTACTATTTATACGCATTTTCATGAGACCGGGCTCAAATGCGTCATTTCTCATTTCCATTTAGTATAACTTATTGTACTAAAATAACTAAAACTAAAGAAAAATACTGAAATAAAACTGAAACTGTGATAAAATAAAACGCAAAAAAATAAAAAAATAAAATAAAATAAAATAATTTGTTGTACTAAAACAACTAAAACTTTAAACATCTTCACTGGAAAGAAAGAAAGAAAGAAAGAAAGAAAGTCCCCTTATTTTAATATAGCACATTGCACTCTATCTTTAGTTTTTTTCTAACAGTGTATATCTATAAATATAAAAATAAAAACTAATTCAAAATATTAATAAAAACTAAAATAATATCTCAATTACAATAAAATAACAGTAAAATAACACTGATTTGTACTATATGGATGAATTTAATTATTTAGGTCAAAAATCAACCTATATGAAATACATGTGTATTTAACACAATTACAGATCTGTGTTTGTATTGTCACAGTGGTTCCAAGCAGTAAAATTACACAGAACAGAATGAAACCATTTTAATGTCCGTTCAGGTAAATTATTTTACTGTTTTAAAATGCATGTGCTGGCATTGAACATTTAACTCATTTATTCTAAGTACAATAAAATCAATCAAATACTTGTAAAGTTACTCATGCATAAAAGGCTTTATGTTTTAGATACGCATTCATGTTGTATGTTTCACTGTCTGTCCAAATGTACAAAAATGTATGTGTGCCAGCAGCATGCAAAAGCTCGGAATACTAATGAGATCACACTGTCCCTGATGACTGCGCGCTGCTTAATATCGCTGATGCTAGTTCAGTGCACTGCAAATTAGCTCTGCAGGTGTGACTGCTGTGAACGTCCGGTGTTCAGATGGCTTTGTGTGTGATGCAGGATTACAGGATCGTTTCTTTCTGACAGATGAACATGTGTCTGTCATTGAGGAGGAGAGGATGGAGAAGATGATGAATAGAAACAAAAGCGAGAGGTGCATCTGGGCAAAGGGAGAGTGCAGCTAAAAATCATAGGTGAAAGGACGGATGAGAAAATTGTATGTAATTATACAACACTGTAAGTCTCCTTCACAGGTGCAAAATTATCTGCCCCCATCCAAAACTCCCCAAATATAATGATATGTCCAATCCATAAAACACTAATGATACATCAGTAGCTGAACTGACATTAAATCAAACTCATAATCTATGTAATGCCAGATGAGATAAAAGTGTGAGGTACAAAAAAAAATAAATACAAAAAAATCACCAAAATGATACAAATTTCCCCAAAAATGCATGAAATTGCATTGTAGTAGTAATGTAGACATGTATTCTGTTGGAATAAAATCTTATAAGCAATCAGTGCGGAGCAAAAAAGTAATTAAGTATGAACTACTAATTAAATCTTTAACGGTGTAATTAGATTACTGTACTAAATACTCTCTCTAGAAAGTGTTGCATAACTTATTACTAATTACTTTCTAAATCGCATATCAACATTGACCAGATGAACAATAAAAGGACAGACATGAAACAGCTCTTTTAATTCTTTGAAATAAGATTAAAATTTTATAAAATATTCTTGAACCAAGTATTGAAAGGTAGGTGGTTACATTAAAATAAGTATTACATTTTGATGTTAAATCCAATATTGGTTTATATATATAGTAACAATTTTATACAGTTTATACAGTATTTAATGGAATTACATTAGAAGTAACTAATTAAATTACTGACGAAGAGCAATTCCCTACGTTTTCAATGGAACAGTAATTAATTACTTAGTAATACATTACAACCAACACTGACTGCAATATTTAATTACATTATTGTAGGTGTTTAATGTGTTCGATTATTTTTGGAGAGCTCTTAAAATCATGAATTTGACTTTTATTTGAACTGACTTGACAAAATAGTACTCATTTAAGCAGTATGTCATGTGCAGCAAAATTACATTTCTCATCTCTCTAAATAAAATAGGAAATAAAATGCATAAATTATCACAGTAGCTCTTTAAAAAAAAAAAAAAAAACACTATGAAACTGCACCCATTTTATTCCTGCAAACACTGTAGAAAAACGGATAATGTCCTGGACGAAAATTACCGGTACATTTTCTATTAAATTTACAAACATTTCCTTCAACACTAAACTGTCACGGAAAGACAGGAGAAAACAAGGTCCAATTGCAGTTTATTAAAGAACAAATAAACAGAACAGAACAAAAACGTGGCAAAAGGTAATCCAAAACACAGGGAACAGAAAACACGATGTAACCTCAAACAATACTGCAGCAAAACACAGACAAAGTGAGCATGGTATAAATAGTGATGGGATGATGAGTAAATTACTAACAGGTGATCATGATCAGAGCAGAAACTACAGGCAAGGGACTATGGGAAATGGAGTTCAAAACATGCAACACTGAAACGGGAGAGCGCCCTCAAGTGGCCAGTCCAGGGCACCACAACCAGACACTGTGACATTACCCCCCCCTCTACGGAGCGGATACCAGACGCTCCACCAGAAAACATAAAAGTTCAGGAGGGAGGTGGAACTGAGGCGGACCAGGGGGAGGGACGGCGGGCCAGGACCATGCAATGGAAGGGGGTTAGGGGACAGAGGTAGACCAGGATATGAGAGCGGAACCGGCAGGGTGGAAGGCCAAGGCGGGGCCGGCAGGACGAACTAGCAAGGCCCCAACCATACAGCAACCCCAGCAGATAGCCAGGACGGAGCCGGAGGAGTGAGCCAGTGAGGCTCCTGCCAAACCAGAACCCAGGCGGGCAACCAGAGCGGAGCCGGAATACTGAAAGGCAACACTGGTGGGA
>NW_015642873.1:121926-122581 GCF_001515625.1 Sinocyclocheilus rhinocerous | reverse complement strand
AGCCCCAAAAGTCCAGGATCCCAAGTCCTTCCATTTCCCAATGGGACAAGGTATCATCCAGGCACGCATTAAATAAATCCTTGAGTGCCCCATCATTGTATTCCAGCCCCACCGAGAAGGTCCAGAAGGTTTGGGCAAAGCCTCCTACCTCCATGCCCTGCTGACGCAAAACCATAAGAGCCCGGTGTCGAGCCATTCGCTCCTTCCTTGTGGCAGGAGGGGTAATCCGAAGGTCCATAGTTCCAATGAAGGAAGAAAAAAAAACAACACTGCTGGATCTAGAACTGGCTGCAGTATTCTGTCACGGAATGACTTCGGGAGAACAAAATAGATTCAAGTGCAGTTTTAATAGTGGTATCAAACAATAATCCAAAACAAAGCAATAGGCAAAAAGTAATCCAAGGACAGGGTAACAGAAACACAACGTAACAGGTCCAATACTGCAGCAACAAAAGACAAAGTGAGCATGGTATAAATAGTGATGGGATGATGAGTAAATTACTAACAGGTGATCATGATCAGAGCAGAAACTACAGGCAAGGGACTATGGGAAATGGAGTTCAAAACATGCAACACTGAAACGGGAGAGCGCCCTCAAGTGGCCAGTCCAGGGCACCACAACCAGACACTGTGACATTACCCCCCCTCTACGGAG
>NW_015642873.1:117298-120118 GCF_001515625.1 Sinocyclocheilus rhinocerous | reverse complement strand
AACAGAACAAAAACGTGGCAAAAGGTAATCCAAAACACAGGGAACAGAAAACACGATGTAACCTCAAACAATACTGCAGCAAAACACAGACAGAGTGAGCATGGTATAAATAGTGATGGGATGATGAGTAAATTACTAACAGGTGATCATGATCAGAACAGAAGCGACAGGCAAGGAACTATGGGAAATGGAGTTCAAAACATGTAACACTGAAACGGGAGAGCGCCCTCAAGTGGCCAGTCCAGGGCACCACAACCAGACACTGTGACATAAACAGTACACAATGCAATGTGTAATTCAAACTACAGCTAAAACACCTGCAAAAAAATCAACATAGAAAATTATTTCAAATTAGCACAGTACATATTTAAGAAAAACTATAAAATGTGCAATAAAATACTATAATTTTACCCATTTTTCCAGCTTTGTAACTACAATGTACCAACAATATAACTATAACCATTATTTTTGTTGATGAAGCGAAAAGAAATAAGAAATCGCTGTACGTGCCCATTTGATTCTCACCAAAATCACTTTACTATACTGTTACATTAAATAAATAAATTATTTATCGGTTTAAGTTATGAAATGATAAACTATTGTTCACTGAACAATTAAACTCTTCGAATTGTGTTTCCTCGAGATTTTTCTATGGGTTTTTATAATGGGATTTTTCAGTGCATGAATAAAAGATGGTATGTTAAACACAACTTGAGAATATTTGGATGTTTTTTGCTGTAAATTGCACACACTCACACCTTATGTAGTTACTTATTACATTTTAAAAGTAAACACAACTGCTTCAAAATTAGTTTGATTCAGTATGTGTGTGTATTTTATGTTATAGAGCATGTAGCAAATTAGCTCAAAAAGGAAATGTAGCCTGGCGCAGACTTAAGGGTTGCAGAAGAATTCTAGCTCACATCCTCATCTTCTCAGAATCTAACAGTACCGCAAACTGAAGGCGGGTCGCTGATGTGTTTGCCTTTATCTTCTATCGAGGTCACACCTCTGGGGGATCAAAGAGCCAATGCTGTCTTGAACTTTTGGAGGGAAAGTTTACGACTCTTTGTCTCCAAGCATGGTATTTTGCATATGTAATTCGATTGGGTGTTGATGCAAAAACTAGTAAAGATTCTTAGAACATTAATATGTTGCATAGGTATCAACATGTAATATACACTCTCATTTAGATCATCAAAATGCGAACTTGTAGATACCAAACATGGTATAGGTGAGTTTACATTAAACAGCGATCTATCATAAGCATGCACAAAACAGTATAAAATACACAAGACCATATACAAAGAGGTACCTGAGGATATGCATGATAGGAAAAAAAATGTCTATGAATTAATGAAAGAAGTCATTTCCTATAGCAGCATATGTGTCTGTTTTAGAGAGAACTGAGTAGGGAGGAAGATTCTCTCTACATACTTTTAGGTCGTAAAGTTGATCTGATGTGGCTGAGGTGTCCTGGCCTGGAGATCATTCACAGACATATAGGCACCAAGTCTGGTGTTGGGTGAGGGGTCTGTGATTGTTAATCTAATGCACAATTGTGTGTCTGATTGGTCCAAATGCTACAGCAAAATGTCCAAGTATCATCAATTTATATTTACCACAGACATTGTTCTACTCAGAAATTGAAAAACGCCATTATGAAAACAATAGGAAAATCTTGAGGGAACCCATGGTGAGATTGTCTTCGAGTTTTATGGCATGACGGCAGCACTTAATTCACATTGATGAAGAACGTTTTACATCCGTGGAACCTTTCCATTGAACAAAAGGTTCTCTCTATAGAGGACAAGTTCTTTGGATCATTAAAAAAAAAAAAAAATTCTTCTTAACTTAGCAAAATGGTTCTTTTATGAACTGTTCACTGTAGGGTTCTTTAGGGAACTGAAAATGGATCTTCCGTGGCATCACCGCAAACCCCCGCTTTGGAACTTTATTTCTAAGAGTGTAGTTGTAGTCATTTTGTTTACTTTTACTGTATTTTTGACAAGAAAATTATTCAATTGCAATGAAACGTCCATTTTGTCCTGACCCAAATCCCGGGAACACACGTCACATCATAATTAACCTTTCCAAGAGCATAAGCAGGCCTTTCCCAGGAGCAGCGGGCAGTGTAAGACCTGTGTGGCCTGATGGTCTGATAGTCAGGCTTTGGTGAGCGTGAAGCGGAGGACTTTAAGTGATGAATGCAGAACGCATCACAGCGGTGGAGTCTCTTCCCTGGCCTCAGCTCATTAGAGCACAGCTGCAGCACATTAACTTCAGATGAATTGCTCATCGGCCATGAGATGGGGTCTCCTCAGAGATCTCACGACCCGTCAGAGCTGCTCCTCAGGTCCTGCTCCCCACCATTTCTTCCTGCCTGCTTTCAGAGTCCTCGTTATGTGACAGGCAGGAATGTGGCGTGAATGTGAACGTACTAACCCCTGACGAGCTGAACGGTTGCTTCTCCTGGTGTAGTTTTATACTATAGACAAAAAACTCTATAATAAAAAATACAAGAAAAATATTGTAATATATATTAATATTGTTATATAAAATATGAAACATGTTTTTCATTGCAAATGTCCCAAAAATTGTAAAAAAAAAAAAACATTCTAATGCAATTATCTTATTTCATTCAAGTTAGCATACATTACAGATTTAAAGGGTTAGTTCACCCCAAAAAGAAAATTGGCCCATGTTTTACTCACCGTCAAGGCATCCTAGCAGTATATGACCTTCTTCCTTCAGACGAATCCAGTCGGAGTAATATTTAAAAATGTTTTTGATCTTTCAAGCTTTAGAATGGCACTCAGC
>NW_015642873.1:114918-116919 GCF_001515625.1 Sinocyclocheilus rhinocerous | reverse complement strand
ACCTTGTAGAGCGTCCTTGAGCTTGGGAAAGGCGCTATATAAATTAAACATATTATTATTATTATTATTATTATTACCAGCACTGGTTGTGGCCTGTTTACGTTGAACATTTTCATTATGGTCTAGTATGGCCAGCTGCGTACGAGCTAACATGGAGGAGAAATGGAAGTGCAGGTTCTTCTGGCAGTACTTTAGTAGGACTGAGTGGAAAACTTCAAGTGTGCCTGTAATAAAATACATATGTATTATGTGCAGTGTTACACAAGGATCATTTGACACATACATTGTGTAGTTATAATAACTTGCCTGTATGCTTAAACAGGGCCATTTGGCTCAGGTCCTTCAGGAGACCTTTGTTCAAGACAATTGTCTCCAGGGTGTGGTACGCACGAGAGTCTTTGTTAATCCACCTCTTCCGTCTCTGTTGCTCAGGACTGAGGTCGCTGTGTAGACATCTATGCTGCATACCATCCTGAGTCCAGCTATGTTCTCCACAGATGTGATGTAGTATCGACTTCCATTTCCAGATCAAGTCCTAATAGGAATTTTAAAAATATAAGATGTTTTTACAACGTAGTTATATTAATTAGTAAGCAGTGCAAGACGTTAAACTTACATCTGGGTCACCTCCACAACTTGAACATGAGTACCATAAGTGGTTGCAGATGCACTTGATCCAGGGCTGTAGATCTCTGTTGTCCTTGTATCTTGACAAGGACAACAACTTCTTCAATAGCCCTGTCAAAACAATAAAAAAAAATAAAAAAAAACGTGCACTAGACAATTTAATATGTCATATGACATGTACAGGATGGATTTTTTTTATACATTAATTGTTTAACAAAACTGTGACAATCAAAATTAAAAATCACAACAACACAAATAAGAATAATTGTACTGTATGTAACAGAACAACTCATCACATATAATACTCCTGTGAAACATCAATTAAATAATTGCTATGTGAACTTATTAAAATTATTGTAAATGAGATATTGACCTACCCTTTGCCACATGCCAAATGTCGAACTCATGCTGAATGAAAGGATAATCCACCCGCATTATCTTGCGGATAGATGGTGCTCTGTCTGTGGTCAGCACATCTACTTTGATTCCATTCTCAAGAATTTTGGTGAGGCCTCTTTTAAGACCAATTGGCTCCATAGCCACTGAACTAGATGCTTCTGTTACCTAAAGATTAACAAAAAACATAAGAAATCTACTGTTCAAATAATGCATTAACATATTTCTCCTTTCTTCATGGTATTTACAGAAAGTTTGAAATAACTACACTGACTTTGTTTAATGCATCTGTTTAAAGTAATAACATTGCCTTCATACTAGTTAAACATTTAAAAATATATATTTTTTATTGTAAAAACACTTATGTATTTGTTACATTATCAGCATATAAACTCACCTGCACCAATTCAAAGTGGACAATTTTATCTGATGCATCATCCATGAGACTGTATGTGCTGTATTTTGCAGAAAAACCTGGGCTGTTGAAGACAGCATATAAGGAAAAGATTGCATTTTTATATTTCAATCTATTAAAAAAAATTTAGAATTAACTTCTTTTAATTACCTGCCTGCTCTCCCATCCCCAGATAAATGCACTCCCTTCTGGTGTGTATTTTGAATGTGCATTTCATCTAAAATTTCTCTCTGTTTCTCTCTGTATACAGCGTCAACTACAGGAATTAGATAAGATGACTGCACTGCGTAGTAAGTGGTTTTCTTCGGCACCTGTAAGTTCATTAATGCAGCCCAATCAGCAATGTCGCTGTATGTGGCTCCAGTGAAAAGAACACTTGAAGATACCAGAAGATTATTTAAAGGCATTCCCCGAACATCCGCACAAGAATTCCAATGCCCCTTGTGTCCTTTTTCACATTCCCATTTCACTTGTAAGAGACTCCCTGAGGTTAATTTTTGGGTTTCTTTTATTACTGATCCACATTCCTGACATCTTTTGAACAAGTCCATCATATTAGACTC
>NW_015642873.1:104317-113623 GCF_001515625.1 Sinocyclocheilus rhinocerous | reverse complement strand
TAAATTAAACATATTATTATTATTATTATTATTATTATTATTACCAGCACTGGTTGTGGCCTGTTTACGTTGAAAATTTTCATTATGGTCTAGTATGGCCAGCTGCGTACGAGCTAACATGGAGGAGAAATGGAAGTGCAGGTTCTTCTGGCAGTACTTTAGTAGGACTGAGTGGAAAACTTCAAGTGTGCCTGTAATAAAATACATATGTATTATGTGCAGTGTTACACAAGGATCATTTGACACATACATTGTGTAGTTATAATAACTTGCCTGTATGCTTAAACAGGGCCATTTGGCTCAGGTCCTTCAGGAGACCTTTGTTCAAGACAATTGTCTCCAGGCTGTGGTACGCACGAGAGTCTTTGTTAATCCACCTATTCCGTCTCTGTTGCTCAGGACTGAGATCGCTGTGTAGACATCTATGCTGCATACCATCCTGAATCCAGCTATGTTCTCCATAGATGTGATGTAGTATCGACTTCCATTTCCAGATCAAGTCCTAATAGGAATTTTAAAAATATAAGATGTTTTTACAACGTAGTTATATTAATTAGTAAGCAGTGCAAGACGTTAAACTTACATCTGGGTCACCTCCACAACTTGAACATGAGTACCATAAGTGGTTGCAGATGCACTTGATCCAGGGCTGTAGATCTCTGTTGTCCTTGTATCTTGACAAGGACAACAACTTCTTCAATAGCCCTGTCAAAACAATAAAAAAAAATAAAAAAAAACGTGCACTAGACAATTTAATATGTCATATGACATGTACATATAAGGATTTTTTTATACATTAATTGTTTAACAAAACTGTGACAATCAAAATTAAAAATCACAACAACACAAATAAGAATAATTGTACTGTATGTAACAGAACAACTCATCACATATAATACTCCTGTGAAACATCAATTAAATAATTGCTATGTGAACTTATTGAACTTATTAAAATTATTGTAAATGAGATATTGACCTACCCTTTGCCACATGCCAAATGTCGAACTCATGCTGAATGAAAGGATAATCCACCCGCATTATCTTGCGGATAGATGGTGCTCTGTCTGTGGTCAGCACATCTACTTTGATTCCATTCTCAAGAATTTTGGTGAGGCCTCTTTTAAGACCAATTGGCTCCATAGCCACTGAACTAGATGCTTCTGTTACCTAAAGATTAACAAAAAACAAAATAAATCTACTGTTCAAATAATGCATTAACATATTTCTCCTTTCTTCATGGTATTTACAGAAAGTTTGAAATAACTACACTGACTTTGTTTAATGAATCTGTTTAAAGTAATAACATTGCCTTCATACTAGTTAAACATTTAAAAAAATATATTTTTTATTGTCAAAACATTGTTATGTATTTGTTACATTATCAGCATATAAACTCACCTGCACCAATTCGAAGTGGACAATTTTATCCGATGCATCATCCATGAGACTGTATGTGCTGTATTTTGCAGAAAAACCTGGGCTGTTGAAGACAGCATATAAGGAAAAGATTGCATTTTTATATTTCAATCTATGTAAAACAAAATGTAGAATTAACTTATTTTAATTACCTGTCTGCTCTCCCATCCCCAGATAAATGCACTCCCTTCTGGTGTGTATTTAGGATGTGCATTTCATCTAAAATGTCTCTCTGTTTCTCTCTGTATGCTGCGTCAACTACAGGAATTAGATAAGATGACTGCACTGCGTAGTAAGTGGTTTTCTTCGGCACCTGTAAGTTCATTAATGCAGCCCAATCAGCAATGTCGCTGTATGTGGCTCCAGTGAAAAGAACACTTGAAGATACCAGAAGATTATTTAAAGGCATTCCCCGAACATCCGCACAAGAATTCCAATGCCCCTTGTGTCCTTTTTCACATTCCCATTTCACTTGTAAGAGACTCCCTGAGGTTAATTTTTGGGTTTCTTTTATTACTGATCCACATTCCTGACATCTTTTGAACAAGTCCATCATATTAGACTCGTTCACAATCCATTTGGTTTCTTTCCACATCTCTGTTTCTGTGTCTTCCTCTGAAGTTGGAGTAGAGGTAGATGTCGAACTTGGAGGCACAAAACTTGTGTCCTTCTTATCTGAAGGACAATCCAATGACAGCATGCTAATATTCATATCAAGTTCCTCAGAGTGTGATTGACTCTGTGCTGGCTCATCCTACAAGAAACAGACAGGATATCCAATTTGTGTATTTTAATTATAAAAACAGTGTTTGAAGTCATTCTTTATTATATTGTAAACATTGTATTCCTTGTCAAATATGACTACTTACTGATTTAACTGATTGTATGGGGGGGAAAGCAATGTATGTCCCAGATGTAGATGGACGTATACCGCTAACTGCTTCTGGACTAGTCAGCGTCAACAGGACTCCTGTCTCACTGTCCTCACTATGTTCAATGTTGCTTTTTGTAATGGTTTAACCGGAGTGGATGGTGGAACACCCACAAAAAATGCTGCTGCAACCTGGACATCGGTCTCGTCATCTTCCCCTGTAGCCGGCAAACTTGACTGTGCAGGATCCCTTGTTGTGTCCTACAACAATCCATTACATAGTTTGATGTTACATTGCATGTACAGGTTAAGAAGACTAATATTTAAAATAAATGTACCTGTACTGTAGTTACATTATACATTAATTTTAAAAACCATAAAACAAATCATATTCCATTACGTTTGAATACATACCTCATTTGGCTGAAACATCATTGCAGGCACAGGCACAGCTGACGGTTTCAGATATTTTCCTGTCTTTCCCCGTCTTTCTCTATAATCCTCGGAGCTGAAATGTTCACTGCACAGCACGCGTCTATACAGTTTTTCCTTTGGTGTATTTACATCCCAACGAATAGCGATCAGCCATAGCTTCAGACGCTCAGGATCATTTACAGGGAATGTGTGAAATTTTACTGGCGAATCTCCCCTTGATTTTTTCGAACGTAATCTTAAGGGTTTAGCTCTGCTAAAGCATCCTGGATATACACACGAAAACACCATTTTATAAATTATAAAAATTAGAGTACAGCCAACAAAAAATTGGACTTAGTCAGGTGGTTTTTCTTTGCTGTTGTACTTCTAAATCGCGACTGCTCTTTTGTTGTGTCCTCTCCTCAGTGCCTCCACGTTCGTCACTGCTCACGCTAAGCATACGTCCTACGTCATCCGCCGGAAAGGCACTCTCTCGTGAACGCGCATATGACAGTTAGAGGAAGGTACAGAAACGTGTTTATAAGTTTTTAAATATGGATATTTTTATTACAACAATGCATGGATTCGCTACAGAAGGCCTTCGTTCACCCCCCGGAGCCGTGTGAGGCACGTTTTACTATGGATGTATGCTTTTAATTTTATTTGTTTTGGACTGATGACCTACAACACCCGCTGAGTGCCATTCTAAAGCTTGAAAGATCAAAAACATTTTTAAATATTACTCCGACTGGATTCGTCTGAAGGAAGAAGGTCATATACTGCTATGATGCCTTGACGGTGAGTAAAACATGGGCTAATTTTCTTTTTGGAGTGAACTAACCCTTTAAAGTACTGATTGAATTGAATAAGAATTAAATTTTTTGAACATTAGAATGTTATAAATGATTTTTCAAGGATCATATGACACTGAAGACTGGAGTAATGATTTTGAAAATTCAGATTCGCATCACAGGAATAAATTACATTTTACTATATATAAATATTCTGGCATGAAATTCTAGATGGCGCAGTCCGATAGATCTAACTCAATATACATAATGACATCATTATGTATACATAATGACATCATTATCTTATGGCACAGCTGATTTGGTTGTCTCCTGTATCGGTAGCCTATGAGCTCACTGCTCAACATTTAAATATTTGGCAGTGTTTGCTGTAGAAGTAGCAGCGCACTTCAGAAACCCTCCACCTTCCCCAGCTCCACCTGTATGGATCTGCTACGGGGTGATCATGTATGCTATATGGGGGTTATTTCATTTATGTTATATGTGCAGTAGCAATATTCATTACATGCTCACAGCAGCATGTTTTGGATGTATTGGCAGTAGCAAGTCTCGGTACTTGCTCTGCCACAGCAGCAACGTAGCAGATCTATTCCACCAATACATTAACATTGTCATGTACATTACCATGAAAATCACTCAGAGAGTTGTCATGACAGAAATATTATTTTTTTAAATATAGTATCCAAAATTCTAAATGTATACAAATGCAGTTTTTTGTAGTCCAAGAAATGACAACAATCACATTTGAAAGTTAATATTCACACATCTGTAAAATTCTGAGATTCTGCTGAGCTGAGGTTCAACGGGGCACCAGTCTGTGAATTTGATTCTGCGTTTTCTGTACCATTTGGCAGGCAGTGTTCAGAATGAGGCGGGACTCAGTCCAAAAGAGGCACAATAGCTCAGTATCTCTCACCTGCTGCTTGCATGCATAATCTCCTCTTGTTTTCCTCCTTCCGGCCTCAAATGGCTGCATTTGTCACCGTGGTTACACAGTCTCTTATCTCATTAGCTGAGATCATCATGGCTTCTTCAAAGGGGTTCGCACAGACTGTGTGTGCATGTGTGTGTGTGGCTGTATACATGTGCGTGTCTAATTCAAAGAACTGCATTTTGGGCAAATGAGGGTTATTTGAGAGGGGTTATTTGTATGTTTGAGAATGTATATTTGCATGTGCATATATACAGTATACGTTTATATATCTGCACATCACCATACAGATACGGTAATTTGAGATGAAACACTATGTGCTGAAATTATACAGATTGCAGTTTTCTGACCCCTAAGGGGCAATATATTCTTTTGTTTGCTAGAATCTCATGAAAACATTTCCAGGTTACAGTTCACCCAGAATTAAACAGGAAAAAAAATATATATAATACTAATAATAATAATTTAGTTTTTGTTAAATATTTAATTAAATAAACATTTAATTCACATTATAGTTATACATTCATTTTTACTGTTACATTTTTCTATAAAATATTTGGAAGTACCATTTAGTATCACTGAGATAATATTATAGTTTTTTTTAATTAGTTTTTGTTTGTTTTTCTATTTTAATTTTAATTTTAAATTTGTATTAATTTTGTTGCGTGGTTTGGTCATTTTTAGTATTTTTTTAATTTAAAATTTTACTTCATTTTTATTTTTAGTTATTACATAAAGTTTAACAAATACAAATAAAAGAAATAAAATAAGTTTAGCTTTTATATTTTAATATATTTCAGATATAGGCTTAGTTTCTTTCATTTTAAGTACAAAAAGTTTATTTCATGGTTTTATAAATATAAATGTCTTTACAATGTAAATATAGGGCCAGTTTTTTTTTTTTTTTTGCCAGCGCAAACCGTCTTTTGGCATTAAAATAGTACTGTAAGGATTTACTAAAGACGCGCAGTGAAGAATTAGTGCTGAAAAGGCATGGACACAGTTATTTTTGAGCCTGAATTTACTGAATATGCATTTGTAGAAGTTGCTCTTTCAGACGCAAAATGTATGGGAGGAGAGTATTAAAATGAATCACGCAATGCGATTTTCTAATGTTTGCGCTCGTCAAATCCATGCGCCATTGTTTAAAGCCCAAAAAAGCGTGTCTTAAACTATTTTGCGCTTGAAATGGCTGTAATTCTTGTTGCTAGGAGGAGGCACGGCAGAGAATTTAGAGCACGCGGTAGAAGGGAGAGCATTTTTTCCCACACATATTAATTTATTTGGAACAGAGCCGATCCTCCCTATACACAAAATACGCAAGGTGCGTAGGGCCACCAAAACACCAGGGGGCCCCCTTGCTCTCAAAGATGATTTAATTTCTTTTAATGCGGTGTGCTGTCGCCCTTTCTACGTAAACATCAGTCAAATCATGTAATGTGAATGTCGTACAGTCTTGCTCAAGACTAAAAAAACGTGTTGAAAGCGTACCGAGCCGCGGAAGAGACACTGTTTCTCTGCTACTGCTTTCCGCGAGCGCAATTTGAGACGGAGTGAAACACGGACAAATAACCACTCATCCCCCCCCGACACAGTTTTGTGTAGGGCCCCCAGAAGTCTAGGATCAACACTGATTTGGAATGCCAGAAGAACACATTATCAGAACATATCCTTTGCCAAGCCAAGGTATTTTTAATTTGCTTCAGGAAATAAAAGACGACTTCGAACCCTATTCTTTATTTGCGACTACGCTAATTTGCGCTGCACTTGGTATATAGCATTGGTCAATATGTAATATCGTAAATGAGATCATGTAAATGCGTATGTTGCATCTGTGTTCTTTAATTTGCGCGTTGTTAGTAAATCACCCGCAGAAATTTCCACGTCCATCAGCGCTGTTTTGGAATTTGCCCTGTTTAGTAAAACTGGCCCATATTTTGTTTATTCATTTTTTTTTTTCATACAGTAATGTGATTTTTTTTTTTGCATTATGCATTTTCACCACTGTAAAGAAGATATGTGTAAGGCTGAAAGTAACTGGAATCCAAACTATAGCCTATTGAACACCATATAAATGCAGTGATGAGTTTTTATTATTATTATTTTTTTTTTTTTCTGGAACATGCAAACACAAGCTGGGGTGTGTTTCCCAAAATCATCATTAGCTAACTATGGTGGTAAGTTCCATTGAACTCTATTGGTAACGAAGGAACTTGCGACTATAGTGCTTTTAGGAAACACACCCCAGAGTGAGTGAAAAATCAGTACTCTTGAAACATCAAAATGTATGTATAATGCACATTGTTGAGTTTTCACTGTTTGTCATAAGTGGAAATAGTTTGTATGTAGCATAAGTTTACATCAAAACCTTTTTTTTGATAACATGAAATGCAAAAGTAATGCAAAGATTATTAATAAAATAAGTGTCCAAAATGTGACATTTTTACAAAGACAGCAGCCTCAGAGATTAACGCCGCAGTAATATTTTATTTGCAGCTTTGATAGAATGCTCAAAAAAACTGTTTTTGTCATCTAGAATAACAGCAGTGCGATCTTGGCCGTGTTTAAGGTACGCTCACATATAATGATGTAGCTTTTTGCAGGTACGAGGTGATTGAATTGAAAGGAAATATTTCTGTAGCACCTATAATGGTCTCAAACCAAATGAAGCAGGAACACTAATCAGTCCGAACAATATGATTTTGCTACTACAAAGTAATTTCAAAATCCATTTTATTCTCTCTGGCCATGGAAGGGAGGTGTTTATAGGGATATATTTTAACAATAGATGTACATATACATAGGGTCAAAGTTTACGGCAGGGTTAGGAAAGGACAGATATTATTTTGTGTTTACTCTGAAAAGAACACTGTGATAAACAGGGAAATATGTTTGACAATGTTTACAGACTGCAGATCTGTGTGAACTAAACACACATATTCACCTGCCAATACATTTTAAAATAATAGAAACTCAGTCACTGTACCTTTTATTAAAAAAATGATACATTGATATAATCATTCATACAGTAATTACAAAAATGTGACGAGCAAATTTTGATATTTTTGCTAACATTGCTAACATAAATACAGTGGTGTACAAAGACTTGAATTTTCACATAAAATATTTGTTTGTACAGTGTAAACATACTTTCAAAAGTAAAAACTTTCTTTCTTTCAGTCAAAAGAAGCCAATTTGTTGAAATTGAGTTGCTAAAATGAAAAGTTGGAAAGTCTGTGATTTTGTGATGTCAATAAGAATGGCATATTATTCAACTATTGAACACAACAGCAAAACCTGCATTTAATATTGCTTTTTTTTTTTATAGAGGCCTGTTTCTGCCATGGGATTAAAAAAAATGCAATGTTTTTATCTCGAAATTCAGACATTTTGTTTCCTCACAATTATGAGTTTATATTTCACAATTTAGGCTTTTTTTTCTTGTAATTCTGAACTGAGAATTGTAAGATAAAAAGTTTTAAGTAAGAGAAAAATAAATGTTTAATTTAATTTATGGTGGAAAAAAAAAGAGGGTGTTTAGACATTTATGTAGAACATTTAAGGGCACAGTGTCCTATAATAATAATACTAATACTTATACTACTACTACTACTACTACTAATAATAATAATACATCTCAATTTGTTCAATAATTGTGTCAATGTTGTAAAGTTCATATTTAAGATTAGCCTTTTTTTTTTCAATCAGCAATCTTTAAAAAAAGTTGAGATGAACAGCATTGTGCTTTTTTAAACACGAGAGCTCCTTAGAAGATGAGATGCTAATATATGCCATTAAATTAATTTAGCAGGAGGATGTTTGAGCTGCCCTCAGTCAGGGAACACATGTACAGGGCTCATTCTTATTAATTTATCAAGAACTGAGTCTGACTCATCTGTGCCTTACCTGTCTGATCCTCTAATAGTCCTGTGAATATGAAGAGTCCTGTGTTCAGCCGAGCCCGATTAGCTTTTAATATATTCTCTCTCCAGACCACACAGACACAGGCGGAGAAAATCTCATGGTTGTGACAAAATCAATTGAATAGCAGATAAAGCAAAAGAAATGTTGATTATAAATATGAATAATTCAATAATTCAATGAATATATATATATATATATATAATTGTATTATTTATATTTATAGTTTTATTTTCCCCTAAGGAATATTATGAGAACAAGGCAAGAATGGTCTCCTGCAAACCATTACCCTTATGAAAAACAAGTGAGCTTAATTGAACTCAATATGCAATTGTAATGAACTTTACATGTCAGAGGTGACATGAATGCATTTACACTGCAGTTAGAATTGCATAAATAATGACATGAGAGTACTGAGTTTTAAATAGGCATCAATAGCATATGAAATATGAATATTACTCTAAATGAGAAACTAAACCTGCCAGTAGGTGGCGGCAAGTCACTGTCTTAATGAGTGAGTCATTCAGACATTCATTCAACCAGTCAAATTCAAATGGTTGATTAATTCAAAATGAAACATGTGATTGTCTTTATAAATGAGTCAATGAATCATTCACTCACTCATAGTAAAGTTTAGGGGCCCTATTTTAACGATCTAAGCGCATGGTCTCAAGCGCATGGCGCAGGTGCACTTAGGGCATGTCCAAATCCACTTTTGCTAGTTTAACGATGGGAAAAACGGTCGGCACGCCTGGCGCATGGTCTAAAAGGGTTGTCCCTATTCTCTTAATGAGTAATGGGTGTGTTTTGGGCATAACGTGCAATAAACCAATCAGAGTCTCATCTCCCATTCCTTTTAAAAGCCAGTTGTGCTCGTTCCTTGGCTAATTTGCTATTTACACGGCGGAATTTGCAAGCGCAAAGACAGAACGTGTCTCCAGAGA
>NW_015642873.1:80185-103360 GCF_001515625.1 Sinocyclocheilus rhinocerous | reverse complement strand
ATCTAAGCGCATGGTCTAAAGCGCACGGTGCAGGTGCACTTAGGGCGTGTCCAAATCCACTTTTGCTAGTTTAACGACGGGAAAAATGGTCGGCGTGCATGGTCTAAAAGGGTTGTCCCTATTCTCTTAATGAGTAATGGGCGTGTTTTGGGCATAACGTTCAATAAGCCAATCAGAGTCTCATCTCCCATTCCCTTTAAGAGCCAGTTGCGCATGTGCCATGGCGGATTTGCTATTTACACGGCGGAATTTGCAAGCGCAAAGACAGAACGTGTCTCCAGAGATGAAACGGAGCTGCTCGTGCGCGAGCAAATAGGTAGCCTAATTCTGATACATGCAATGACTATCCATTATGACATGTAGGCATTTGTATATTTATGTAGCCTACACAATAATAATCTTTTACATCGCAATCCTTTAATTTTTAATATTAACGCACCAGCAATGCGCCTGAACACACCTCGTTTTCAGACCAGCACGCCCATGGGCGCACAAATGGGCGCACAAATGGGCGCAAATGCATTTGCTATTTAAACAACGTGGTGCAGAATGTGAAAATGACAAATGTGGTCGGGCTGATACTAGCAGAAAACACTTCCGCCGCATTGCGCCGAGTGTATGATAGGGCACAATATATTTTAAATATATTTGTAATTGCACACATGTAATAATGAAGTTGCAATTTAGTACATTAAAATCATGACAAGTAAAAGTACCTTAGTTTCGTAATAAGTACTCTTATTAAAAGTGTGATTAAAGGGTTAGTTTACCCAAAAATGAAAATTCTGTCATTAATTACTCACCCTCATGTCGTTCCAAACCCGTAAGACCTCCGTTCATCTTCGGAACACAAATTAAGATATTTCTGATGCATTCTGACAGCTCTCTGACCCTCCCATAGACAGCAAGGGTCCTTACACAATCAAGGTCCAGAAACATAGCAAGGAGATCGGTAAAATAATCCATGTGACATCAGGGGTTCAACCATAATCTTACGAAGCTATGAGAATACTTTTTGTGTGCAAAAGAAAAAAAAACAATTTAACAATTTGTCTCCACGTCACCATAGCGCCATTTTGGAGAGTATCCACTGAACGCAAACAGCGTATGCTATTCTGTGTCAGCTGCGCCACGCAGATACGTTTTCTACGTTGTTTGTGCTTTGATTTGAACGTAAAACAACGTATCCGTGTGGCACGGCTGACACAGAACAACATACACTGTTTGCGTTCAGTGGATACTCTACAAAATGGCGCTACGGTGACGAATTGTTGAATAAAGTCGTTATTTTTTTCTTTTGCGCACATAAAGTATTCTCGTAGCTTCGTAAGATTATGGTTGAAACCCTGATGTCACATGGGTTATTTTACCGATCTCCTTGCTACGTTTCTGGACCTTGATCGTGTAAGGACCCTTGCTGTCTATGGGAGGGTCAGAGAGCTGTCAGAATCTTGTCTTACGGGCTTGGAACGACATGAGGATGAGTAATTAATGACAGAATTTTCATTTTGGGGTGAACTTTCCCTTTAATTTTACTTCTTAAAAGGGTTGGTCTCCTGAAAAAAGCAACGTCCAAGCAATAACATTTCCACTGAGAATATTCTGAATCTATCACTCACAGCCTTGTTG
This sequence comes from Sinocyclocheilus rhinocerous, assembly GCF_001515625.1. Classification (NCBI taxonomy): domain Eukaryota; kingdom Metazoa; phylum Chordata; class Actinopteri; order Cypriniformes; family Cyprinidae; genus Sinocyclocheilus; species Sinocyclocheilus rhinocerous. Next base: position 101,731 of record NW_015642873.1, on the reverse strand, counting down.
ATGTTCACATCAAATTAAATACAGCCTCTACTCTGACTAAGGTCTATAGCAATAGCATGTAACTGAAAATTGTGTTTTTGTGGCTTGTGTGTGTGTGTGTTTGTGTATTTTTAAAGACAAAGGCATTTGAATGTTTGTTAATCTAGTGAATAATTGATTTGTTAAATCAAATGACAAATGGTGTGTCTGATTGGTCCAGACGCTACAACATGTTTAATTTTTCAGTGTTAAACACTGTTAATTACCCATGAATGGCTAAGCGAGTATGCACTCATAGTCCCCCTACTGCTCATCTTCTGATTCATGGAGTTTTCTCTTTTCTCTTTTGCTTCAAGTTGCTTTGTATTTTAATGATAATTTTTTCCTTTTAAAGCCAGGAAACAAATCAATCATAGCTTTGTTCAATTGTACAGAAATTCAAAAATAATCTCACTGCAAACATAGCTGTAAGGCTTTGTTTACCAAGGAAATTAATCAGAATTTGTTTATCGGGAAAAACTGTCCTAATGCCTTATTCTCTTTGAAATAATGAACTGTGAGGAGATGAAAACAAGTCATTTTCCTAATCCATTGCCTCCTTGCATTGCCCTATTACCCACGAGTGCATGAAGTTCTTATTTTTGTTTGTTTTTGTTTAGTCAGAAACTGATTTGCAAGACTTTGTGTCAATCTCTCACGGCATGTGCCTCACCTCTGGGTTACTCCTGCAGGTCTTCTGTATGGCATCTTGCGGTTTCAGTTTATATATCACAGCAGTATCTACATCCGAACCTCGCTTTCTTTGTCTACAGAAATGGTACACATGCAGAGTCAGTTCTCGACCGAGAATCTGTTTATCCTCTCTCAGGACCAGCTTGTAGCTATGACTTAAGCACCCAATGATACAACTAACTATTGAAATACATATCCTTTCCACAAACAAACATACCCATTATGGTCTCAGTTTATGACTTGTATGTTCAGATTTACTAACAGCTAGAACCAATGCAATATTTGACTTACTGTCAGGATTTACACACAGTGAAATATCAGCAATGCAGTTTTGTATGATCTACTTTTGTGTAGCATCTGGTAAGTACAGTATGGTTTGTGCATTATCTTGCCATTCTCCAGACCAGCAGGATTTGAGGTACATTTTACACAAAAATGACAGCTCTACCTAGCTTGGTGCAGAAAATTGGTGTCTTGAGTAAACGTTTCTGATGTTCTGTAGTTGCTTACCCCCCCCAAAAAAAAAAAAAAAAAAAAAAAAAAACATGCATAATATATGTGTGTGTTCTGCATATATTTATTATGTATATATAAATACACACATACAGTATATATTTTGAAAATATTTACATGTATTTACATGTCTATATTTATTCACATAACATATAAACATTATAAACATAACATATTTTTCTGAAATATATACATGCATGTGTGCATTTATATATACATAATAAATATACACAGCACACATACATATATTATGTAAACAAAAGCTTTTATTTTGGATGTGATTAGTCGCGATCAATTGTTTGACAGCACTTAAAAAATAAAAATGACCATATGATTCTTTTCCCCTTCTTAAGCCCAATTAAGTCCATTGTTTATTTTCGTATAAGTTTACAATGATGTGCATGGACACATGCATCAGTAACAAATCATAAAGCAGCATCATTTACAAAAATAAAAATCTAGCCTTGGTCTGAGTTTTTTTCAATATGAATACTAAATGTAAACATATCATCAAGCGAGATACCAAGGTATGGCAACCCTCTTAAGATGAGTGGCATCAAATGGTTTAATCAAAAAATCAGTAAGCGATAACCTGGAGCATGAATGAATGAATAAATAAAAATAGTTTTATCCGCTTAAAAGTGTCTGGCTCTAGTCCTTCTACACCAAGACCATTTATATAAAATAAAACTGGTCCTAAAATAAATCATTGAGGAATACCTGCAAGACCATGATTCACATAATCAAATGCTTTGGTTAAATAAGTATAACACCTGTTTTTTTTATTTATTTTTTTTTATCAGCCAGTAGTATTGGTGTCATTGGCATAACAGACAATCTGGAAATAGGGTGATACTTGTTCAGTAGAGACAAATCTCCATATCTGATAAAAGAAGATTAATTACACCATGGATTATATATACCACTGACTGTAAATATTCTTAGTGGTGCATGATTAATAATCAGTTAAACATTGACAAAATTAAACATTGGCAGCCAAACAGAATCCAATAAAAAGAACATCATTGTCCTTTGGTTCGTTATAGTTATTTATCTAGTTATCATTTTTGGTGTGAACGGGCCTGGAATCTACAGAAAATGTTAAAAGCAATGCAAATATGAATACACGATGTACAAGGATTTTAGAGAGCAGTGCAAACCCAGACATTTTAGGTAATTTAGAAATCCCAACCAGGGAACATATCTTGAAAAACGATCACATAGTATCACCCTATTTTACTTATTTATTTATTTTTTATTTGCTTGTTGAATTGATTTGAAAGTTAATAAAGTCAGACTTAGAATAGAACAACTGAATGGTATTAAGTAATTTTACGCTTCCACATTTGTGTCAGTTTTAGAGCATAAAAGTTTTAGGATTGACGACCAGTGTTGGGGAAAGTTATGTGCATTACTCCAAACAAAAACAAAAAAGTACTTTTTATGGAAAGTAATGCATTACGTTACTTTTTGTCACCAAAGCCAAACATGCTTATTTGTTTTTTGATAACAAAAAACATGAAGGTTATATTTTTTGCAAGTGTGAAGGCCTTTCACACCAAAAGTGAAATTAATAAGCTTTTGCCTGAAGGAAGTGCCTCTGCATGTCACTCAAAATTTCTCTCAACACAGGGACAGGATAGGTGTCAGTGAATAAATGGAAAAACAAAGTAACTTGCGTTACTTATTTGAAACAGTAACTCTTGTTGTACATGTAACTTTTGTTGTACATGTAAAAGGTAATGTATTACTTTGACGACATAAAGGTAAAAAAACAAACAAACAAAACAAAAACAAACTAACACATAAAACAAAAATATGTAACTGTATCATGGTAGATGTTTCACCACAGATGTTTAATGCATTTTCCACAAAAGGCTTTTCCCTGATTGCATGCACCAGCCGAGCAACTGCCATTGAGACGGAAGGGAATACTAACAGAATATATACTAAAACTTCTTGCTGAATGCAGCCAGAATGGGCACCAACTCTAGCACCATCATATTGCTGGATCAGAGTTGAACAGTTTAGGCAAAGCCAGGGGTGGTTTCTCAGTTGCATTGTAGAGCTGCTTAACTTTTGGTTGCAATTTTGCCTCTCCTGTGTATGTCATCTGGCCATGTTTACCATTGTCAAAAATAGCCCTGCTCATCGGTTTACATGAAGACGTGTTCTGTTAGTCAGCAGCGCTGTCAGGGCTTGTTTGTGCACAAACAGGCACTCGTATAGGCTCAGGTCCTTATTCTGTCTCACTGGATTGGTCGGTAAGGGCTCGGATGGTGAGCCTGGTCAGGGGGCCTGTTGGGACTGGCTGCACGGGTCACAGGGGGCTTCAGGCCTGACTGTGGGCAGTAACACCCAGCCAAGGTGGACTGATAGTTGACCTGAGTAGACAGCAGGAGTGAGGTGAAAGAGCGGGACTGCAGAGTGGCACAGCGCATAAATGTGACCTGTGGGCCTGTTGAGGAAAGGATGTGTCATATCGCATTACCTCTACTTTAAGAGTAAGGCTCCTGCTGCAGTGATTCACTCTTCTGTCTGGTGGCTGTGTATGTTTGTGCATGAACCAGGACACAGGCTGTTGTCATGTGGAAAAAATAGGCTGGCGTAACTCCATTGTTGTTTTAAATTCATGCTGCAGTCAAGACAGACAAGGATACATTCATTAAACATATGCAGGATGATGTTTTCTGTTGCATTGTGTGCTCAGGGTTGACAATGAAACAGCAAAATATATAATCACTAGGAAGTGGTGGACAGTAACGGAGTAGCTTTACTTCGTTACTGTACCTAAGTACATTTTTCAAGCATCTGTACTTTACTGGAGTAGTTTTATTTTGAGTAACTTTTACTTTTACTTCACTACATTCCAAAGCATAAGATCGTACTTTTTACTTCACTACATTGCATAAAACATATCGTTACTCCTTATAATATATCACGTGCTCTGACACGCAGAAGCGGTGTCTGATTCAAGAACGAACTGATTCTTTTCAGTCCAGCTTTACGATAAATATTTACATCTGTTGCACCAACTAAAACTACAATCAGTCGCAACTACGCCCAGCGTAGACAATGCGCATCCATGCTGACACATTCTCCCCCAGTGATGGCTGAGACGTGTAGCGAATCAGCTCATTCATGGGGAAATATGAATAATTACTCCCTGCACATTCCCATGACAGATTTCTTCAAACGAACATTAAAAATGAAGGCAGCAGGTTAAGTAAAATATAATGAATGTAATACAATGCTTCTCTCTAAAGTTATTTTTTTTCTAGCTGACTATCTAGTTTATGTACAATGAATGTCTTTCCTGAGGTAAATGTGACTTTACGTGACATAGTTTTATTGACGTCTTACTGTGGCTGAAAAAACACATTTATAGTTTGTATTTTGTGATGAAACTGACAGAATTTGAAATCTGATACTTTATTTCTAATTAAAAGTAACAAAGCACAAAACGCTTCGTGATTGATATCGCTTATCCTGCCCGAAAAGACCATAAACTTTACAGTTCACGTCTGCAGTAATAATGAACTAACAGACATGAATCCTAAAACTAATAATGTCAGAGTTTTCACTTTACACCTACCTCTGACTAGGCGTAAGATTTAGTCTCAGACGTAGCACTACGCAGAGATGGTGCAACGGGTATAAATTCTACACATGACTTAAAGCACATTTTACATCCAGCCTAGTCTTACAACCGGGTGTACGTCCAGCTGGTGCAACCGGCCCCAGGAGATCTAGTGAGCGCGCGCGCGACTGATGCTGCTAAATTTAAGTTACTAATTGTCTGATGCCGTTAAAATTAAGTTACTAATGTCGAATATTAGGATTAATTATTGTAACTGAAAATCATATTTAGGTCAAAACTGTCAGTTGTTTGTGAACTAAATCCAGTGGTGGAAAGAGTACTGAAAAAATATATTCTACCGATACATCACTTAAAATGTACTCAAGTAAAAGTAAAAGTACACAATTTTTAAACTACTCAAAGTACAATTACTGATAAAAACTACTTAATTATTGTAACGTGAGTATTTGTAATTTGTTACTTCACACCCCTGGTGGGGACATAATTACGGATTATAATGACTTATACTGTCTTTTTATGCGTTGCGTTGCATCGCACCGCGTAAACATAAAACCATGTCTGCATTTGTGATCGGAGAAACGACAAACAACAAGTGCTACTCTACACTGCTCAAAACTCGCGTTTGAATCGTAAGTGGCAAATTCTTTAAATATAAAAAACACATCTGAATATTTGGGTTGAATTGTTCTGGAACAGTGTTGTAAATACAACTTAACCACTGATTTCTAGTCGTGTCCTCTTTTGGAAGGCCAAACAAAATAGTTTTTCTTTGACAACAAAACACACGGTGGGCTAGAGTGAGCGGAGGCCAGAGGCCTAGAGTATGCGGAGGGCGGCGGGCTAGAGTGAGCGGCGGCAGGCAGGCTTGAGTGAGCGGAGGCGGGCGGCCTTGAGAACGGCGCGGCCGGCGGGCTTGCGGCAACCTGAGAATTAAAGTTACGCCTTCTTTCTTTGCGTTAACATTTGGGCGGCGTTATGCAAATTTTCCCAGATCGTGACGTAGGTATGTGGGGGCGTGTTAGAACGAGCCGTTTTAGGTAGGCATGGTTGACTCTTAACTTTTATAAAGAATATCTCTTTAGATTTGAGACTTTAGTCTTTGCAACTTTACAGATCTTCTTTATGCACCAAGAGCTTGTAACACTCCAAAGAGAAAGGAAAAATTGAAATCACACCATATGACCCCTTTAAGCCCACTGAAATGCTTGAATGCAGACACATCAACATCAGTGTCTCTATGTTTTAGGTCAAAAAAACTAAACATTAAAATAACACAGATGAAATAAAATAACTCATGCACGTTCAAATTCCCCGCTGCCGTAACGTTAACAGTTTTATTAAAATGCTACGCATTTAGCCCTATGTGACGTCTGTTTTTATATTGTTTATCAACAGTATACATTTTTATATTGTTTGGATTAACTAGCCGAGTAGACAGATATGAATGTTTATTCATAACCATACTGAAAATAAGTAAATATTGTTAGCTGATGCTAACTGTCTAGCTAACAAGCTTGCTGGTGCTAAGTTGAGGTAATTTTTAGTTATAAAGTCCAAATATTTTTATTCAGCCACCTAGATAAATTACATCTGGGGGAAAAAGAAAGGATGTGATGTTCAGAACATGGTAACTACAGTAAATATCAAAGTGGGAAGTGATGCCCTCTGGGGGCATTTGGCCAGGGGTGTTTTTACACCACAGACAAGGTTTGAGAAGAAAAAAATCATTATGAAAATATAATTATATTTTCCTTAAAATGTTCTTCCTAACTTCAGGCCTTATTCTCATGTTATATATAACTGTGATGTTCTGCAAAACAACAAGCTTTAAAACACTTTTTTCTTACTGGTGAAAATCAGATGGTCAAATTTGTTTTCTCTCAGGTACATCGCAGTGTAAGTTTCACAGTGAACATTACTACATCACTCTCATCAAAGTAGTCCATATCAACAACAAAAATATATCTTGACTCCAAATAGTGGTTATTTTGGGAAAATCACAGGTATTTTGAGCAGTAGGATTATACAAAATATGTGCTAATATAAAATAAAATTAAGTAGCCTATATAAAATTGCAAAATAAATATACCTATCAGTACTTTTTTACTTAAGTACATAACAAATCGAGTACTTTTGTACTTTCACGTGGGTAAAATTGAAAAAGGAGTACTTTTACTTTTACTGGAGTAATATTTTATTATACGTATCTGTACTTTTACTCAAGTACTTGATTTGTGTACTTCGTCCACCACTGTCACTAGGGAATTCAACAAGATTAAGTGTTAGTTCATCCAAAAATGTTCTGTCATTATTTACTCACCTTGGACAACATAAGGATGCATTTTGGAGAATGTCCGCGTTGCCTTTTTCAATAACAACCTTAAAGGGGTCATCGGATACCAGTTTTATTTTGTGAAAATTACCAGCTAACTGCACTATCCTATACTAATTCATTATTTGTCTAATGTAAACGTATATATCAATGACTAGCATTTTTCCAAACTATTTCCATTAGAACAGCATCTCTGTCCACAGAGGTTATAATAGGGGATATGGCATCCACATATAATTGCTCCCAGCACACGTTGCCAGATCTTTGGCCAGCATCTCGCCGGTGCTGCAGATAAACAGATGGAGTGATGAATGATCAATCACACACACAATGGATTTCTCTGGCAGCACAATTTGTGAAGGTAATGAATGTGTCAGTGCAGTCAGGTCAGTGTATGATGTTCTCAATCTCTGCCGCCAGGGTCACTGCCAGGTGGTCTGACCAGCTGCTAGCCTGAGGGGAAAGTGATGCTTCGGTGCTTCCTGTGACAGTCACGACTGCTGTTCTGGTGAGTGAGACGCCACACTGAAGCTCCAGGCAGCAACCCTGTCTCTCTTGCACATGCAGTGTCCCTCCTGCGGGGCCCCTCCAGGCCCCTCAGTGCTCAGATGATGAAGGTCTAACACCTACTGCCTCTTCCTTTCCCAGGGGGATGCAGGGAGATAAAAGGTGTTGTTTTTCTGGCTACTTTTATGCATTTATCTTGAAGGTAGGGTACACGTGTGTGGACATAATAATAAAATATCAGCAAGACACTGAGGAAATAATAGCATAAGTAATGCCAGGCACTGAGCTAAACCTGTTTTTTCAGCAGTCTGAGATCCAGAATTATATTTCCCATTCTAAAATGCTGAAGATATTTGTCAAGATTTCTTTCTTGTCAAGAACAACCAGTTTTGAAAATAAATCACAATGTTATGTCATTTTATGAAATCAACTCTATGAAATTTCCTTTCATAGAAATAAAAGTCCAATAGTGACATTCTTATTTATTGAAAATCACTACATGTACTTTCGGTATAGTTTGAGGATTCATTTTATAAGACAGAACTGCAAATTGGATCTATGATGTCACATGCAACTGTAGCAAATTAGCTCAAAAGGGAAATATATAAAAATAATTACAATTAATTATGATTAATTACAATTATTTATATGAGTTGCCAGTAGTAACTGTAGCAGAATTAAATTGCCATCAACTAATCTGTTTGTCCAGCGAACATTTAGTATAATTTCATATCTACTCTAAGAAAGGATATTTTCGTGGCCACAGAAAACAACCTTCTTACAGTAGCCTAACAATGCATTAGAGAATGTAGCAAGGATCAAAATCGTAAAGGGACATTATTCACAAGCAGGATCAGAAACGTCTAGGTTACTTGTGTAACCCTCGTTCCCTGAAGGAGGGAACGGAGACGTTACGTCAGTCGTGACTGACGAATTGGGATCTCGCCCGAGAGCCCAATCACCTTCGAGTGTAAACTAAACAAGCCAATGACAGTTGGCGTGCGTGTTTCGCCACGCGCACCCCGCCCCGCAGCGCGGGACCCGCACGCCAACTGTCATTGGCTTGTTTAGTTTACACTCGAAGGTGATTGGGCTCTCGGGCGAGATCCCAATTCGTCAGTCACGACTGACGTAACGTCGAACGTGACTGACTGAAAGGGAACTCGTGTAATCTGTGCACAAAAGTTTTATTAACTAAATGCTAACACTCATAACTAATCTAAACAAACAAACATACAATCACTCATACATGGGGAAAGGGCAAATGAGACTTGATGGATGAAACCATCAGGAAAACCAGAGAATGAAGCTATAAAAGAGTTGGAAAGTCAAGGCCGAGGCCTGGCACGAACTTAGGGTGTCCTTAAGGCTGATTTATACTTCTGCGTCGGGCCTACGCCGTAGCCTTTACGCCGTAGGCTATGCGTCAGTTTTGGAAAGTTTAGGACTCTTTGTCTTCGCAGCATGGTATTTTGCATATGTAATGGAACTGGGTGTTGATGCAAAACTACTAAAGATTCTTAGAACACTAATATATTGCCTATGTACCAACATATAATATACACTCTCGTTTAGATCATCAGAAGACGAATTCATAGATACTAAACATGGTATAGGTAAGATTACATGAACGAGTTGTTCTTTCATAAGCATGCATAAAAGAGTATACAATACAAAAGACAATATACAAGAACAGTAACAACATACACAATGACCTGAAGAATATGTGATATATTTGCATTAAAAATCAGTTTTGCTATTAAGATTTATTTATTTATTTTTTTCATACAGGTCCAAAAAAGTAATGATGCTAAGTGTATGGTCAGAAATATATTTTAATTATAAATATAACTTCTTTTAAAATTATTTTTGCAAAAAGACTCTTCTAAGTCTCCACATACCAAAAAGAATATTTTTTTTTTGTGAAAAACATGATACATCTTTTTTTTTTCAGAATTATTTGCTGAATACAATCTTCAAAAGAACAGCATTTATTTGAAATATTTGTTTGCATTAATGTAAAAAAAAAAAAAAACTCTCTACTCCAATATTCAAGGCAAAACTCCATCATAGCGCAATACATATAATTACACAACATAAACACACAGTTGATGGTTTTTGTATAGAACCCACTCAGTTTCACTATGTTAGAGTGACTGAAGCCGATAAAGTGGACATGTGTAAGTATCGTTACTACTTTTTACCCAGGAGGCCGTATTTCACTGATGCACTAATAGGTCACTGGAGTGTCATTCGATGAATAGGAGTTTGATCAAGAGAGGATAGTTGCTATGGAAATGGGCCAGGTAACACAGGTAAGGGCCACTGTTGATTGCCTGAACTCAAGAGGCCCTGATGAGAGGAAAAGACCACTTTACAATCACCAGCAGCGCACACATCACTTAGAGAGAGATAAGCAGATACGGTAATGGTCAAGGAAACCAGGCTGTGATTTACAGATATCTATCTATCTATCTATCTATCTATCTATCGATATACATACATACATACATATATAATAATCATATGAGAAGCTACAAAGAAACCATATAAGATAACTGATTAGGTCATCTGTGAATAAATAGAGATTTATACATAAAATGCATTCTGATACATGGACATGTAGATGACCCTGTATAATTCACTCTTCCTCTTTTTCAGTTTTTAGTTAAAACATGGCTGAAATAATCCAACACTGGCACTTGCCATTGTGTAGCGTTTAATACTTCAGTTAAGTGAGTGAAAGTAGAGCAGACAGTCCGAGATGGTGCGAATGGATCGAGGCGGGGACTTATTTGCATATTCATGTTCATCGTGAACTCTGTGTAGGGATCTTGTGAGTCAGAAAGCAGCTTAAACCACAAAGTTGATACATTGCTTGAAAACCATAAACAGTCTGTTGTATATGCCTATATCTATATTGTAATGAATTTGAAAATTCTGGCATGTCTCTCTTTCGCTTTGCCTATTGTGAGCATGAACTCAAGTTTACATGAACAAAACCCAATTACCATGTTTAGTGTGACTAAATACAATTCCACAGAGCATCTTTTGCATCTTCTGCAGAGCATCTTCTGACTGTATGTATAACAGAATAATTTGTTAAAATTTGATTAGTCATCTACAATCTTTGATTTTTCAAAGTTGTAAGATAATTAGAGTTTGAACTGAACTTTTTTCAGTCTTTGTTCTTCAAAATTTCATGTTTATTTCAATGTCATTTGAAATTTATTTTTAATTGTAAAATTTACAAAAAAAAATTCTGAGTGAACAGTGTAGAAATAGTAAATACTAAATATTGCAAACCGTCTTTTGGTATTAAAAGTGAAGAATTAGCGCTGAAAATGCATGGGCACAGTTATTTTTGCGCCTGACCTCATTACATATGCATTTGTAGGAGTTTCCCTTTCAGATTCAAAATTTATGGGAGGAGAGTATTAAAATGAATCACGCAACGCAATTTATGAACATTTGCGGTCATCAAATTTCTGGTATTTGCACCATTATCTAATGCTTACAAAGTCTTAGGGCCAGATTTACTAAACAGGGCAAATTCGATTTAGAGCACAATTACATAAAAGCACTGATGGGAGGAGAAAATTCTGCAGGTGATTTACTATCAACGCGCACATTAAAGAACACAGACGCAGCCAGATCATTACTGCCTGCTTTTTTTGGGCGTTAAATAATGGCGCAAATACCAGTAATTTGACTAGAGCAAATGTTAGTAAATTGCGTTGCATGATTAATTTTAATACTCTCCTCCGATAAATTTTGCATCTGAAAGGGAAACTCCTACAAATGGATATTCAATAAGGTCAGGCGCAAAAATAAATTCTTCTCTGGACGTCTTTAGTAAATCCTGACTATTTTAACGCTAAAAGACGGTTTGTGCTGGCGCAAGCTGTTAGTAAATCTGTTAGTAAATCTTAAAGGGGTCATCGGATGCCCATTTTACACAAGCTGATTCTTTAGGGTCTTAATGAAAAGTCTATAACATACTTTGGTTAAAAACAAGTTGATATGATTCTTTAGGGTCTTAATGAAAAGTCTATAACATACTTTGGTTAAAATGTCTCAGTGGTAGTGTAAAACAACATCCTTTTTACCTTGTCAAAATCAGCTCTGTTTTCATTAACTCGTTTTAGTGCATGTTCCTTTAAATGCTAATGAGCTCTGCTCATCCCGCCCCTCTCTTCCGTGGGGTGATGAGCGGTTCTCATGAGACTGTTTACTTTAGCCCCGGAACTTGCTAACTAGCACATTATTAGGAAAGGTGATTTGCAAAGATTCATAAAAGAACCTTATACTCACTTCTTCTGGAGGTGAAGCTGGATCACAATTGATTCGCGTGAAAATAAACGCATTTAGGTAGATCGGGGATTGACACATTCCCTTCAAAAACAAAAGTAATCCACTGCGTTTTCAGCCGCTCAGATGTTGGGAGTAAATGACGACTGCTATGTTCATTATTACATCCAACAACAGAACACCTCAATCGCTTAGGAGCCATTCTTGTCTACATCTACTCCGGCGGCGAAACAATGGCAGACTGATGACAGCTCACTCAGGGCGGGTCTAAGGTAAAACGCTAGTGTCAATCAACAATCGTGGGAGGGGCCTTGGTCTGTGAGACAGGCATCTGAGAATGGTTTGACATGAGAAAGGGGAAATGATTTAACGAGATTAAAAACATAAATAAATAAATAAACACTGGGTGGATCTTTATCATTATAGGGTGGTTGTGTACACACACTGCCAACACACATTTCAGTTCAAACAACTTGTAAAAGTGCATGTAGCATCCTATGACCCCGCTAAACTATTTTGCACTTGAGATGGCTGCAATTGTTGTTGCTAGTAGGAAGCACCACAGAGAACAGACAATGCGTGGTAGAAGGAAGATAATTTTTTCCACACGCATTAATTTATTTGGAATACCAGAAGAACACATTATCCGAACATATCGTTTGCATCGGCTCTGCTTATTTGCGACTATGATCATTTGTGCTGCGCTTGATATATTGCTATGGTCATTTGGTAAAAGGAATGTTGCGCCCGTGTTCTTTAATTTGTGAATTGCACTAATTTGCCCAGTTTAGTAAATCTGGCCCTTAATGTCATATTATTGCTACAACTGTAATTTATCGTGATTAACAATGAAAACATAAAAAAAAAAGTGTTCACAGTTCTCAGTTTAACTGAAACAAACAATCAACAACAATACTATTACTACTACTACTACTACTAACAATAATAATAAAATTAATTAATAATAATAAAAAAAAAAACATTGCACTATATTGGTGCTCCCGTTTACATTAACTTATGTGTGTGATTGGCTAAGCCTTTAAAGAAACAAAGGTTACGGCCCTCCTCATGTCTCACTATTGATTTAATTACAGAGCCAATATCAGGCTTAATTTAGTGAACCGTTGCAGCAGAACTGAAGCAAACTCTCTTAAAATGCTGCAACTGAAGGTGAAAGAAATCTGCATGAGAGCTAAAAATGATTCTGAGACCTCTCCGCTCTGACAGATTCCTGATCAGCAAGGAAAGCGATACCATCGTCTCCACACGAGATGTCTCCAAATGCTCCAATCAAAGAAAAAGCAAACCCTTGTGCGCTCTAAAAATAGTCTGTCTTTATCCTGCTCTGATTTGTAATACGGATTTGTGAGCGTTCCCGTAGCCACGCGCCATGTGCTGGCTGAACGTCTGCCAGAGACTTCAGAGAGGCCTGTGTCAGGAAGAGAAATCGTTGATGGAGGCGGCATCCGAGAAGTTGTGGTTCATGAAGGGGTGTTTACCACGTTGAAAACGATGCAGCTTTGGAAATGGAAATTTCCTGCCTAACCACCTGTGCAACGTTAGCTTGATGAATGTAGTGAAAAATGTTTCAGCTCGCACGACAGGGAACCCTCCGGCACGTGGGGTGTCAAGCCGTCTGCCAGAGCGTCTTTCGACTCAATTTGAAGTGGGAGGAGAAGTTTGACGCCCACTGACCTGTCACTCTCCTCACTACGCTGGGCTGCCATTAGAGTAGAACTGTCATTAACTGCAGGATTTAATACAGCAATAATGCCTCAAACTGACAGACAAATGACTTACAAACACAACTATATAAACACGCACATGCGTACACACTTATGCTATAGCCACACTGCAGAAAATGGATTTGTAAACCAGATTCCAGAAAAATACTTGCAATTCGAAAATTGACTACTGGATTTACAGAAATCATTTTATTTTTTAGGAGAATTTTCAGTAATGCAACATATCGAATCAACCCCTCATGAACACATTTTAATTCTTATTTGAATTACCATTCAGAATAACAGACCCGAACGGTCATATGGAGAATTACACCATGGTGTGAAAACAAAATTGACATCCAATTATATATTTAAAAGCTACATGCAAAATGTGTAAATAAGTAGTGTTTAAGACCATTAAAAAGGTTAAATAGTCAATCAATAAAAACAGTCTAAAACATAAATAAAAACAGTCTAAAACTAGAACTGTTGGGTCCTAAAAACAGCATCATTAAAAAAAAAAATACAGCACCATTAATGGCATCACCTAAGATTTTAAGGGCCAGATTTACTAAACAGGGCAAATTAGCGTTAGAGCACAATTCCATAAAAGTGCCAATGGAAGGGGAAAAATTTGCATGTGAAAACAGACGCAGCCAGATCATTTCCATAATGACCAGCGCAATCTACCAAGAGCAGTGCAAACCACCGCCTGCTTTAAGACATGCTTTTTTTGGCCGTTAAATAATAATATCAGGAATTATTATAATCATAGCCTAGTGTTCATTAATGATGGAAAGCAGATTTAGAAAACCCCAAATATATCAATGAATTTGCCCATTCCAGACTATAAGCATTTTTTTTTTCTCTCTGAAAGCAAACAGATAAATGTGGTGCATGTGTCACATTTAGGAAATGAGGTTTGCTTCTGAAAGCCATACGTTGCTCTAAACGGCCCTAATGTTGCTGTGTTTCCACATTGAGGCCAACTGATTAAATTAGGGGGCAGCAGAGATACATGCCAAGTTACACATTCAGTGATGAATATGTGCTCTCAGTGCATATGAATATTCATTTCAGCCCGCTGGGTATGCATGCACTCAGATATAAGCGCTAAGGCAATAAATGCCATTAAGAGGAGCCTCTGTTGTTTGGCTGTATTTACAAGAGTGAAAGTAGCTCGAGGATATAGACTCCAGTCATTTATCATACTTTGTCAATGTAAATCAAGCTTTTGGGCCAGTGTCCAGTGGTGTTCCCACGGGAAGATGAATGCCAGCGGTTCACTCAATGAGTTGAAACCTTAGGGCAGCAGTGCTGTTCACATTGAATCCAGCCAATGTAACACACTCGCAGACAACATGAATCAAAATCTAACCCAGGCTCATAAAAAAATATGTGCTTGTGGCAACATTTTTGCAAAAATGATATAACTTTGTTGTTTTTTTTGCACATTTCAAGGCAGTTTCAATGTGAAATATCTGGCGAGTGTGCTAAAAGGTTAATGCTATATCATGTTTAAAATAACATACACTAAATTCTACCAATAATGTTAACGAAAGAAAATGTGAGAGAAAAACGTATTTGCTCAATATTTTACCTCATTGTAAATGCTGTACCAGGTGAGCTACCAAGCAAGTTTACTTTGCTGGTTAGGTGATACACAAATTAAAATGTATTACTTTGCAAATCACACACAATGGTAAAAGCATTTTGAGATGATAACATAGTATTGTACACAGAAACGCGACAAACTGCCCTTTATAAACTCCCATCATAATTTTTATAAAAAGCAATAAATGTTGTTTTTCTGCTCTAGAGTTCATTTCTAATGAAAACTGCTGTTGATTGTATATGCATGCACCTCTTTGGAGCAAAAATGTAGGTAGAGACACATTTTTCCAATGCAAAATTTGCATCCTATTGTACATTCATCAGTATATGCAACTGTAAAGAAAATAAATATATAAATAAATAAATAAAGTTCTTCACTCACTTTTCTCCTGACATCACCAGAGCTGCATAGATTGTGAAAATTTTGTTATACAATAACATAAGAATGTATATTATATTGGCTATTTCATGTCAAATATGGTTAAACCACACATACATTTACTTAAAGCTGCAGTCCGTAAGTTTTGCCTCTTTGTCTCTATCTCTGTTTGAAACCTGCAACTGCAGTTATTTGCGGAATTATTTTCTTAATGTGGGTTGTTCTGACCAACTGAGGAAAAAAGCATTAGAAATAAATCGTGCTATACAATGGTGATTAAATCTAACGATCGGTTGGCTCATATCCCATCAAACCGTGCAAATTATTATTACTTATTAGTTACTTTGTTCTCAAATTGTTCATGTTAACAACATCAGCATTGCATGACTGCGTGTATGTAGTGTGTATTAGCATTATATGTAGATTTCAATTTCTGTACAGTCTAATCTCATACCATTTGAATTTAATATAAATAAATTATTTTAACTCAAAAAGCAAATTATTCTTCCTTATAACTGGTTCTCTTTGCAGTACAAAACGTGTGTAATCCCATGTAGGCTATCTGTAATCAGATGCACATTTAAAACTGGAATATAATCTAATTTCAGTCACTTGCGTTTCATAAACACATAATCCTTTTTAGATTACAATCTGCCATCAAAATGATAAATTTAATTATTCCAGCTGCTGTGAGAAAAGGCTATAAACGATCCGCCACCTGTAGCATTACATGCGATATAGCATACTAGCCGAGACGCCTTCTTTATGTTTACAGACGTGATGTAACGACGCAGCGCCATGCTAGAATTTCCCGTGAATTCCTACCAGTACCACTCAAATTAGAAAACATTATTATAAGCTTACCGTTGTGAATCGGACTAAAGAAAGGCGATAGTTTTGAACACTGGTTGATTATGTACTTTCTCAAAAATTGATTTCGTATAATTTTTAACTAAAAAAAAAAAAGTTACAGACTGCAGCTTTAAGTTTGCATAGACACTAAGTACTGACATATTGACATCATCTAAAACAGTGGTTCCCAACCACGTTCCTGGAGGACCCCCAACACTGCATATTTTGTATCTCTCCTTTGTCTGACACACCCATTTCAGGTCTTGGAGTCTCTACTAATGAGCTGATAATCTGAATCAGGTGTGTTTGATTAAGGAGACATGGAAAACATGCAGTGTTTGGGGGCCTCCAGGAATGTGGTTGGGAATCACTGATCTAAAACATATGAACAACTTGTTCATGAATTCTTATTTAAACTATGGATATTTATTAGTTATTATTATTATTATTTTATTTCTGTCAGGACCACTATCGTCAAAATGATAGATACTTAGCATAAAGTTTGGTTTGGCGGTATGGTTCTGTTCTGGGCAAAAACCTCCCTGCCCGTCCATACAGCCTGTCATGAATGAGCAGGGAGAGCAGTAATAATAACCCCCCTAGGGTTAACAGAACAGAACAAGGCAGATATCATTAACGTACCTAATGATATTTAAGTGTAACACTTTATTCAAGATAAAGGAGTCTGATTAGCAAGGAATATCAGAAAGCCAAGTCCTGACTGTGGCGAAAGGAGGAGCTGGGGATGGAGGAGGGTTTCTGGTTTCATTTTTAATTGTCAAATTAAATTGTATTAATTAAAAAGCATGTCTAATTAATTCAACTTATACAATTTAACCATTTATTAAAAGTTGAACAAAAATGACATGTTTAGGGCCCTATGAAATGTTTTATTTTTTTATCATCTTTTATTTTCATGTTTTATTGTTACCAAATTCTGTGTTTTAGTCATAGGCGGAGCGTGTGTAAGGCTGGGGTTAACAGAACAGAACAAGGCAGATATCATTAATGTACTTGATATTTAAGTGTAACACTTTATTCACGATAAAGGAGTCTGATTAGCAAGGAATATCAGAAAGCCAATTCCTGACTGTGGCGAAAGGAGGAGCTGGGGATGGAGGAGGGTAATTTGCTCCGGAGCAAGCTGAAAAGCTGCTGAATAATACTGAATAGAGCTTATATAGGAATGCCGCGATAGGTGTCGTATTCCTATAGGTAGATGTGATCAGCTGAGAATCAGCTGATGCAAGCTTGACTCACGTGACCTGCCAGAACTAACGCTTACGCTTAATTTCTGTCAGGATCACTATTGTCAAAATGATAGATACTTAGCATAAAGTTTGGTTTGGCGGTATGGTTCTGTTCTGGGCAAAAACCTCCCTGCCCATCCATGCAGCCTGTCATGAATGAGCAGGGAGAGCAGCAATAATAACCCCCCCAACACAAACGATAGGCCTGGACCCCCCCAACACAACGATAGGCCAGAACCGCCCAAACCACAAGCCCCTTTAATGCAATACCTGAAAAAGATGCAGAAAACCCACTAGAATTGGCAGCCTAGTTTGCAGCAAACATAGCGTACTGCAGCCATAGAAGCGAGCAATGAACGGATCAGAGATTGCAGATCCTACCTGGCCTAAAAGCTTCAGCATCCATTTAAAAAGTCTATAACAACAGCATACAATAACTCAAATCAACTCATCAGTTTCTAGGTTGGCTGTCTCCCATTGACATTTGTGCTCGTTGTGTTACATGTCCTCAATCTGACAACCCGCGTGAGCATAGACAAAAATCCACCAATACACTAGATAGCTTTGCAACAAGCATGTTGCTTGCTTAACAGTATCAAGCACATTACCGATACACTGTATAGCTTTAAGCAACAGCATATCGCGGACTTAAACACAGCTTGATGGAAATAATTATACATATAGGATGTGTTTAATGAAACAGCATCCTCAATATTAGATGAGCCTTAAGCAGCAAGCCTGTTTCATATCAATATATATATATATATATATATACATATATAATATATAATAAAGTATATTAATACTATTGTGATAAATACTCTTTAAAGTATGCTAAAGTGTACTTTTTTTTCACAAAGGAAAAATATATATTTTTTAAATTAAATATAATTTTCACTCTCAAACCTTTGCTTATGTGGACATTGTGATGCATCGTGATTTTGTAATTTGGCCACAATTACAATCTAGAGAGACAGCACACTATAAATGCATACAATGATAAAATGAATAGCTTGAATGTAATGTCAGTCGCTCTGGATCTAATGTTTAAAATACAATTATAAATAAGGTTGATGAAAAGCCATCAGTGGTTTCCCTAATGTCGGATTTCCTGTATGTTGCTCTTTATGTTGGATTTAATTGCCTTTGCCTGCTTGGGTTCCAGCTGGGAATGCCGTGTATCACGGCGGCTGTTCAATATCAATGATTACCCATACTTAAATCCATGTGGCCATTAGCCGCCTGCCCTGAGCATCGATGAGCCAGCGTCTGAAACTCTCAGCTCTTAGTTCTGTTGCGAATGCACAGTACATTTCACAGTTCTCGAGTTGTGTGGACTGTGTAATAATAATGAAATAACAATGCAAACTTAACATATCTATAGGTAGATGTGATCAGCTGAGAATCAGCTGATGCAAGCTTGACTCACGTGACCTGCCAGAACTAATGCTAACGCTTAATTTAATGAAATTAATAGGTTGATTTTATTGTATTTATGATCAATGAGATAATATTTTCAATTGCACTTGTTTACCAGTTGAGCCAATTACTTAATTTGTAATTAGACAAACATTTCATTCTGTTCTGTGTGACTCCTCGTGCCAACTTGTTTCAAAGAATTTCATCATTTCTAACAAGACTACACAATAAAATATTAAAATAAAAACAATTGCTGCAATCATTTATCATTATCATGTTATATTTATTTTATTAGCCGTGGGACGTGGTAAATATGCTGTGACTAAAAAACAAATAAAAAACACCACAAATGATACAGGTGTAGGAATCATGTTTCAGGTGATGTACGTTTGAATGAGACATGCACACCTTCACAGAGGATAAATCTTATTCACAGCATAAGATTTTCAGTGATTAACAGCTTAATTTTTACTCTGTGACTCCTCCTTCAAAACTATTGTATTTCGCCAGAGAGGACTGCAACTGCAACACATCGTCATTGGACTACTTTCTGCCATTTAGGAATAAACTGTTGTGATTACCTTTAACTGTCTATTTTGCTTTTCTTTATAGTGTGTCATTTTTCAGAAACAAGTTTTAGAGATCTAAGAGGGATTAGTGGCTCATATATATATATAAACTAATTCTCATTAATTTGCATCTACATGTCTACTAACTCTCAGAGTAGACTGTTAGGGTAGGTTTAGGGTTAGTAGAATAAGTTGACAAAGAAAGTGTTAGAAGATATTAAGCAGACAGTCTACTAATACTCTACTAACTGCTAGTTGACATGTAGTTGCAAAGTTACTTACTGTTAATAGAATGTCTAAAGTGAACTATCAAAATAAAGTGTTACCAAATATTTTTTAAATAAAAAACATTCTTATAAAACACTTACAAAAAAAGATGTTTATCTCCATGCCATGTGACAATTATTATTTATTATAATAAAGAAGTAAGTATTTTAGGTCAAAGGGATTTGGGTGAAAAAATTGGATGCATAATTGCATGCAAGTAACCCTAATCCTAACCCCAACCATATAGTAAGTACATGTAGTTAATTAATATTACGCAGTACTTAATTGTATAATTAACACTGTAACAAGGACACTTAAAAAAAAAGTTTAACTCATACTGAATTGCAAAACACTTTTGCTGCTATTGAGGTGGGATATGGTTAAAGTGAGGGGAAAGTTAGATGTAAGTACATAAACTAATTACAGATATAACTACAGGAAGGTATATAAGTAAATATAAAGTAATGTAAAACACGTATGGTCACAGTAATTGCATTGTGCCAAATAATTAATTTAAATGTAAGCACATAGCTTGTTAAAGACACTTAAAAAAGTGGGTAAAAAAACAAAAACAAAGACATCATCATTGTCCCTATATGTTTGTCCAAAGATAAATAAAAATTGTGGGATCAATAGGGTTAAATCTATTCAAAGGGCTCGGCCTGCAGCTCAAACGGCTGCTCCTCATTTGTTCTGAAGGTCTTGATGGGCTTGGCCAAGTGGGGGATACCACAAATCAAACAATCCACTTGATTGTATCCTTACAGGGAATTGATTTCCAACCCGCACGTCACAGGCCTCCGCTGATTAAACCTAAAAATCCTCCCTCCTCTCAGAAAAGAAGGTAACTATAGTGAACGAAGAATGGCTTTCTGCTCGCCTAAACAGATGGTGCTGATGAAACAATCTTAACCTGAAATTCAAACTTTTGCTCGTTTCTGAAGCGATGTGGCATGACAAAATGTAAAGCATCTCTGTCCAACCTCTCCAAGTCAGGGAGCATGACTGTGAAATGCTGCTGAGTAATTGTAAATGCACTCCGACTGTTGTTTGTCTAAATTAATCATCAGTTGCGCAGTATAAACATGTAGGATTTTGATGCTGATGATCTGAGATACAATCACCCATTAGCTGCCCCGTGGTAAAATGTTATCGTGCAGATATTGCTCTTTCATATTTCAGGTGCACTGTAAGTCTGTAAAAAAAATGAACCACTTATACTTCAACTTAAAAACTTAAATTTAGCAGCCTTAAATGTTAAAGGGTTAGTTCAGCCAAAAATGAAAATTAGGCTGCGTTTTACTCATCCCCGATGCATCCTAGGTGTATATGACTTTCTTCTTTCAGACGAATCCAGTCGGAGTTATATTAAAAATTGTCTTTGATCTTTCAAGCTCTATCGTTGTACTCAGCAGGTTTTGCATTCCTTCGGTTCAAAAGACGTGAAATAAAAAGCACCCTTCCACAAAAAAAAGTGTCTCACACGGCTCCCGGGGG